>NW_024882645.1:0-224836 GCF_019059575.1 Amphibalanus amphitrite | reverse complement strand
GACAGAGAAAGAATTGTTGCCAGCACTTCGAGCATGAGTTGCCGGCATGAGAAAAAAAAAATGAACTGAACTTCGACTAGGATCCTTGTGGAGCGCTCCAGACATCACATTTCATTAGGTCAATGCAGTGAGTCAGTGACTAATAACAGGAAACGCATCACCCATGCCACTAGTCCCTACTCATTCTCTAACAAAATCAAGTGGTGTTAAACATAATTAAATATAAAGAAAACGAGCCATTCCTCGGGCATCAGATACGATAGGGACCAATCGAATCACTCGCCCCCAGCTGATAGGTTACTCTAATCAATTTGCCAATGAAAAAGAACACTTTATCTTCATTTGCTTGAAACAATGTGTCGAAGGGCACACAAAGCACCCTTGTCCCTTATCAGTTGGTCATTATACAAAAATATATTATCAGTTGCAGTGAGCTTGCTTTTTGTCTTGACGACCTGCCATGATCTACCCTGTGTTATGTCATTTATGATGTCAATAAGTGCCCACAATAGATTATCTAATGCTGAGCATGAAAATCGGGGGACCAAAATCACTTACCATAATCACATGGCGCTGATTAGCATCGCGACTTCTAAGCTATTATAAGGTCCGGGAACAGTTTTAAAAAATGAAACTGCCTTTGTGAAAACTTAAATAGCTCACCCTTGCCACAATTTTCACGGGAAAGCACGCTCCTGGCAGCGAAGGGCTGCACTCCACAATCCGTTACATAACATCTGTCGGGGTAGCAGCAGGCTATATGGAGAGCCGCGGCTCCATTAGTTCATGCCCCCTGGCGTTTTCTCCCGGTCACACGAATGTCGAGTGACAGCGAGACCGGCCTGCAGGCGATACATTATGCACCAGCCATGATCCTCTCCGGAAAGCGAAGCTGGTCGCGTCACGTCTCGCGCCCCGCGACCTTTTAGAGTCGGCATACATCTTCATCATGGTCAGGCGACCGGGAGACTGGTCAGCTATTGGCCAGGGGTGGACGGTTCGGGGGACGCCGGACGGGTCGTCTATTGGTCAGGGGTGAACGGTTCGGGTGGTGGTCGTCTATTGGTCAGGCGACCGACAGGTGGTGGTCGTCTATTGGTCGGGCGACCGACAGGTGGTGGTCGTCTATGTATGGTCGGGCGACCGACAGGTGGTGGTCGTCTATTGGTCGGGCGACCGACAGGTGGTGGTGGTCGTCTATTGGTCGGGCGACCGACAGACGTCTATTGGTCGGGGGTGGACGGGTAGGTGGCAGTCAGCTGTTGGTCGGCGGTGGACAGGTCGGGATGTATTTGTTGGTCCGGTGACCGGCAGGTGGTGGTCGTCTATTGGTCGGCGGTGGACAGGTCGGGGTGGACAGCTGTTGGTCGGCGGTGGACGGGTCGGTGGACAGAGCAAATGTGGATGGGTTAGGGTAGATAGAGCAAATGCGTAATGCAGAGTAGACATGATTGTGTTCGACTTGAGTTCGGGTCAACCATTTGCTAAACACAGGAAACAACATCAATCTAAGCTTCTTAGCGATGCAGCTATTCAGCAAAACTTTCGATGCAACGTATGGGCTAATGCTTGAGCGTCACAATGAGCATTGCTGCCCAGTGTCCAGTATGTAATGCGTTTAGCCGTTTGGACTATGGTTTAGATGCGTAAATGACAAATACCTACATGACATGAAAATCAAATTCTGGCGTGTAGCACATGCATGAATATATCACGGCATGAAAAGTTATCCAGAAAAGTACAACTAACTCAAGCCAAGACCACGTGACCCAAAGTCATGATGCAAAGCAGTCTATCGGATCTGCATGTCGAAATCAAAAGGGATTACTGTAAAACTCCTAGTAATCCTCCATGACGTCATGACCAGAAATATATGTAATTGCATATTACATGTTTTGCATAATGTAGGGCCGTGGGTGGAAATTTTCAATTAAGTATTCAAGAGCCAACTACTTCACAACTTTTGTACGAAACGGGCACAACGGAAAATTTCCACTAAACAAGTCGCAAAATTGATCTGGGCCTCGGCAAGCATATCGCTGTTCCCAATTTAATGCACCATGTGAAACTCATTAATTTCCAAAGAGTTATATCAATCGATCATTTATCCCGCGCCCGGCTGGGGGTCCTGGATTTCCACGCCCTGCTGGGGGGGGGGGTGTTTGAACACCCCCCCCCTTCTAACTCGGCTCCTGGGCCACGTAGCGATACGCGAAAGGCGGCGTTCGAAAGAGCGTCAAAAATAATGAGGAAATCACTTCGGTCAATTTTTTGGTCAGGTCAAAGGTCAGGTCACCAGAGGTCATTGAAGGCAAAATTTCGCCGATTTCCAGGTCGAATGTCGAAAATTTCCAAGAAGCCAACGCATAACTCGGGAACCAATAGAGCTACAGCGCCGCGGAAAAGCGCATTCGATAGCCCTATTAACGCCCTTTCTGGTAATTTTCTCAGATTTGACCTAACGTCAACGGTTTTGCCTGCAGGGGGCAAAAACTGCAAAAATAGCCGATTTTTTCGGAAACAGTTTTTCGGCAATAACTTTTGACCCAAACCTTGTACGAGCATACTTTTAGCGGCATCGTGTTCCTCTCGTCAAGACGCATCGAATGAACTATAACTTGACCTTGAAAGGTCAACTTGAAAATTTGACCTCAGGTCAAGGTCATGACCTGACCGAAAGGGTCATGTTGCATATCAGTCGATCTGTATCGTCGAGCTGAACACATCTAAGGCGTTTTCATCGCTCTAGCATGCCTCTATCGAAAGTTATTTGCGAAAAACTGTTAGATACCATTCGTGACCTAAGATGACCTCAGGGCATAAGCAGGGGTCACGGACACCATTTTCATGTTCATGTGTCAAACACTTGTAATTCAGTGTTTGGGAGTGTTTATAATGTCTTTCGTCCAAAAGAGGCGCATTTCAATTTTCTCCCATTGACTTATAATGGGGAGGTCGCAAATTGACCTGACCTTAGGTCATCGATATCAAAATTCTAAAATAAACATTTTGTACATGCTATTGCTCTTAGCAATCGCTGAAAGTTTCAAAGCGATCGGTCACTCGGTGTAGCTATGACAGACATTGATACTTTTTATGAGGTGAGGTCACTTCAAGTGACCTGGTGACCTGACCTTGAATGACCTTGGTCTGAAATTTTCACAACATGTGTAGAATTGATGTATGATAAGGTGTCCCAAAAACGGCGGCACTCCGCGCCGCCGTTTTTGAGATATTCGCGAAAAACCACAAGGGGGTGTTCAACACCCCCCCCCCCCCAGCAGGGCGCGGGTTATTGGAACCCTGTGTCTTATACATACGTTATTACATATTCTAAGTGAAGCCAGTGTTTCGTCACCACTTCCTACTTGGGGGGGGGGGGAGGGGGCGTCAAAGCTCCTGTCGGCCCTGGTTCCAAGCAAATGAATAGGTACAGTGGAACAAAAAAAGGCATAAGAACACTCGTAAAAGACGATTTTTGGAAAGTGAAACATATTGCTGTTAACAATTAACAGTAACATTTTACTTTAATGCTTGACTTCAACCCAGTCAACTGATGCAAACATACGCCAATTTCAAATGCTACATTTCATCGGTTCAAAAGTTCGCAATAAATGAAAAATATTGCTAAATACTTAACTTCGTAGCGGTGAACCCCTTCTACATTCTTGGAAAAAATCGTGGTCTAACCGCCTGTAATTACGAGCGAGCGAGCGCAGCGAGCGAAGTGAGTCTTTTCAATATAACGGAAAAATCTCAGTATGAGCGGCCCGGCCCGGCCCGGCCCGGCCCGGCCCGGCCCGGCCTGTAACGCTTTTGAGAGGCTTATATCTCAGCAACCGCTGGACCGATTGGCCTGCGGTCTTTTTTTGTTGGGTAGCCCCATCCCTTCTACCCCGTAATTGACTACTTTTGATACATCTCAGTGACCGTCGTGGCACGTGCCACGTGAAAAGTCAAGGGTGTTCAAGCTGTTTTGCAAAAGTAGTGATTTTGAGAGGCTCATATCTCAGCAGCCGCTTGGGCGATTGACTTGCGGTAATTTTTGTGTAGGGTAGCAGCATCCCTTCTACCCAAAATAGGATACTCTCGATGCATGTGGGTCACCCCCAGTGCACGTGCAAAATACAACAATAAGAGGTGCCAAATTTGTTCCCATTTCAGTAACTCGGTAATTACTGGGGCGATTTCGCTGAAACTTGGCACACAGGTAGGCACCCACCGGGCAATGCATTCCCATGTTTGCGGTTAGGGTGCTACTGCACGTGCGCACGTGCAGGGGGCGTTTCCAGATCTCGAGAACAGCTGGACCGATTGCGCTCAAATTTGGTACACGGTTGGGGACCAGTTAGTAGGGTGCCGTGCAAAAGTCATTTTGGACCCCGTTTGCACGTGCGCACGTGCAGAATGCCGCTTCCAGATCTCAGGAACGGCTGGGCCGATTGCGTTCAAATTTGGCACACCGCTAGCGACCGGTTAGAAGGGTGCTTTGCGCAAGCCCGTTGGAAGCACCCTCTCGCCCTTCCGCACGTGCAGGGCTCACTATCTCGCTCGCTCGTTCTTCGCCCAAAAGGCGTTTTACTGGTAATTATAAATAAGCGTGCATAATTCGATTATCGATACTGTTATTACGAGCGAGCGAGCGCAGCGAGCGAAGTGAGTCTTTTCAATATAACGGAAAAATCTCAGTATGAGCGGCCCGGCCCGGCCTGTAACGCTTTTGAGAGGCTTATATCTCAGCAACCGCTGGACCGATTGGCCTGTGGTCTTTTTTGTTGGGTAGCCCCGTCCCTTCTACCCCGTAATTGACTACATTTGATACATCTCAGTGACCGTCGTGGCACGTGCCACGTGAAAAGTCAAGGGTGTTCAAGCTGTTTTGCAAAAGTAGTGTTTGATAGGCTCATATCTCAGCAGCCGCTTGGGCGATTGACTTGCGGTAATTTTTGTAGGGCAGCAGCATCCCTTCTACCCAAAATAGGATACTCTCGATGCATGTGGGTCACCCCCAGTGCACGTGCAAAATACAACAATAAGAGGTGCCAAAGTTGTTCCCATTTCAGTAACTCGGTAATTACTGGGACGATTTCGCTGAAACTTGGCATACAGGTAGGCACCCACCAGGCAATGCATTCCCATGTGTTACGGTTAGGGTGCTACTGCACGTGCGCACGTGCAGGGGGCGTTTCCAGATCTCGAGAACGGCTGGGCCGATTGCGCTCAAATTTGGTACACGGTTGGGGACCAGTTAGTAGGGTGCCGTGCAAAAGTCATTTTGGACCCCGTTTGCACGTGCGCACGTGCAGAATGCCGCTTCCAGATCTCAGGAACGGCTGGGCCGATTGCGTTCAAATTTGGCACACCGCTAGCGACCAGTTAGAAGGGTGCTTTGCGCAAGCCCGTTGGAAGCACCCTCTCGCCCTTCCGCACGTGCAGGGCTCACTATCTCGCTCGCTCGTTCTTCGCCCAAAAGGCGTTTTACTGATTGATAATAGATATTGTTATATCATCATAGTGCATTTCTCGCACTGAGTCCACAGTTTGAGCCTGGCACACGAACTTATATGGAAAGTAATATTGCACACTTCGCCTAATAATTCGATACCAACATTAATATCAATTAAAATTAAAATGTAATTTGTAAAATTCTGGAGTCCTATCAATGACGCATTGCGATCGCCCTTATCAGAATGTATTTCAAATTTCTAATAAATCGTATTCTCAGCAATGCCTTTCTCAAAATGAAATGTAACTAATTCTCGAAATGAAATGTCATTTCCCGAAGAATCACAGTCAGACACCATTCACTAAAAGCCTCTATTAGAGCAGCATGTTCGCTAAACGGTGCACGCTGTCGGCGGGAAAAACCTGTCTCCCAATGGACACGATCTTATCTTCCTTAGGGGAGCGGGACCGGTGGAGTCCCGGATCTCAGGCATGCTGTCGGCATAGCAGCCTCGCTTTGCCCGGCGGATGGCGACAGCGAGCGCTGGACAGTGGACAGTGGACAGTGGAGTGGACAGTGGACAGTGAAGGGCGAGCGTTGGACGGTGGGCTGTGGGCTGTGAGCGGTGGACGGTGGGCGGGGGCGTGGGCGGTTATGACAGGCGTGGTAACCGCCGAGATTCGTGGAACCCAGAATATTGCTCGGGACCAGACGGCAGACAACAAACAGCCCCGAGCAGTAACCCACCGGCGGAAAAAACGTGCCCGTGATGACGGGCAAAGCAAATGGAAGAACACCGTTTCTGCAGACCACATACCTACATATTTCACTAATAAATGAAGTTTGTACTTACAGAGGAAAACAGTTTTCATTAAACTATTTCCTTGAGTTTACAACTAACAAAATACTTGACAAGGAAAACTTTGTAAATTAACATTGAAATTGCAAGCTTTCTGTTGCAAAAAGACCAGAGACAGAGACAGAGACTAAGAGAGTAAGAAAGATAGATAGAGAGAGAGAGAGAGAGAGAGAGAGAGAGAGAGAGAGAGAGAGAGAGAGAGAGAGAGAGAGAGAGAGAGAGAGAGAGAGAGAGAGAGAGAGAGAAAGAGAGAGAGAGAGAGAGAGAGAGAGGAGAGAGAGAGAGAGAGAGAGAGAGAGAGAGAGAGAGAGAGACAGAGAGAGAGACAGAGAGAGAGACAGAGGGAGACAGACAGAGAGAGAGAGAGACAGACAGAGACAGAGACAGAGACAGAGACAGAGAAAGAGAAATAAAGAGAGAGAGAGAGAGAGAAAGAGAGGGAGTGAGAAAATATTATATTCAATGTCATTCTAGGATGCATGCATAATTACACATACATAACTTCAATCCAAATGACGGCGCCCCGGATACGAGGAATGGTCTTTATACATACACATGCAATTGTATTATATAATGACGATCACGTCGGAGCCTCTCCTCGTGATCCAGCCTACAGCACAGCGACTAACGGTTCAGCATTGAGTCATAGGACGGTACCAGGGAAGACAGCGAATGGCGGTCACCCTATGGAGAACAGCGTGCGTGTTAGCGACAGGCTGGCCGAAAAGCTGACATTCTCAGCCGTCAGACGAGCTGACATCCAAGCCGCTGGACCAGCTGACATTCTCAGCTGTCTTCCCAGCTGATATTTTCAGCCGTCCGACCAGTTGTCATTGTCAGCCATCTAACCGGCGGACATTTTCAGCCACCCGACCAGCAGACATCCTCAGCCGCTTGACCAGCGGACGTTATCTGCCCATCTGACATTCACAGCCCTCTGACCAGATGACATTCTCAGCTCTGTCTTTCCAGCTGATATTTTCAGCCGGCAGACCAGCTGACATTTTCCAACCAGCTGACATTTTCAGCCGCCCTACCCTCTGGGAAGTTGTCACAGCCCTCTCACTCTCAGCGACACGAGCTGCCGTCTCTCCCGGCAGAGCCAAGTGATGACGTTCGACGCGACTATTTCCATCGACAGGTGCTGGGCCGTGTCGGCGGCGACGCGGGCTGAATTGCCGCTCCAATATCAGTCGCAGCCAGCTGGGAAGCTCGCCGGACGATATTTTGTAGAATCAATCTGCCAGAATACCTTGGCAGCACAGCCGCTCTGGGATACTCTCACTTATTGAAGCATACAGGGGGCATTCGAGACGATTTGGCGGACAGATCCGGGATTGCGCTCCATACGTCATCTCTTGCGGATTTAACCCTCGCCCTGGCAGGGCATTTTCATAACACGGCCTGGCAGGGGGGGGGTCGATGCGACCCCCCCTCGCGATTGGCTCCTATGGCACCTAGAAACACCAAATTTGGTAGGTAGGTGGGCCCCCTGGAGTTCTCGCCCTGTGCAAATTTGGTTGCTCTAGGTCAATATTTAGGGGGGTTTTGGGGGGTATAAATGTAAAAATTTCGCTAAAAACAGGTCAAAAGTTTTTCGCTTATAACTTTTGATCTAATTAAGATAGAGCAAAAAGAAAAGCACCAGTGAACTCAGCACGTCAAGGCGCGTCGAATGATATACTTTTTAGCTTGCTTAAGTGTACTTAAAGTTTTTCTTAAATTTTAAGTAAACTTAAATTAATAACTTAAGTTCAAGTTAACCAAATTGCATCATATCGCATATCATTCGATTCGGCTGATCACCAGGAACACAATGATACCATTTTTTTTTAAGCTCTAGCGTCATTATGTGCCAAGTTATTGGCAAAAACGTCATTTGACCTCAGTTGACCTCATTTGACCTGACCCATGGATAAGTACACCAAACAAAGAAGCACCAAGTGACCTGCTGTTACGTACTGTGGTTTCAAAGCACAAAAGTGATAGAACGAAGCGGATATCTCCAGTATTTTCCGAATTTAGTATTTTCCCATAGGCTTAACATTACGACGTAATGACCTCTAACTGACCTCAGGTCAGTGACCTAAAAAAAACCGGAATATATGTTATACAACTCGGTGAACTTAGCACATCCTGAAAGTTTGAAGGAAATCAGTCCAAAACTGTGAGTTGGACAGGTGCAAAAAGAAAATTGAAATTTGACCATGACCTTGTACCGGTTTTTCTGACCTGGTGACCTGACCTAAGGTCACCCGGACCTGAAATTTTCAGGTCATATGTAAAAAGGTTGCCCCATAGGCTGTGCCAAATTTGGCGGCGCTGCGCGCCGCCGTTTTTACGCTATCTTCGAAAAACCTTAGGGGGGGTCGCATCGACCCCCCCCTGCCAGGGCGAGGGTTAAATATTCACTTTTATCGTCACCAGCGTAAGACCACAAAGAAACCTAATTCAATGGAACAGCGAGCCGCCACTCTAAATTTGGATGGCTCGCATGCAAAATTTCAGATAGCACAGTTTATTCTCGTCGCTCCACTATTTGGAGTAAGAGATAAGCGGTTACCAAGTAAGGCCGATGCGAGTTGAAATAAACCGCACCGTACATTGCTCTTTGAAATCGGAGTCGGAAGGAGACTAACATGGCTATGTAATTGTAACATTATGTATGTAATAATCAAGAAAGAAACTGGAAGAAGGTGCTGCAATTAAGATTGCTTCTGTGGAGCGAGCAAATAAACTTGAACACAGGTAACCGCAGCTGAGTACGCCAGAATTTCAGTTTTTTTTCCACCACATTCTCCTCCAAACCTTGGACATTGGCGTTGCGTCCCACTTCCAAAGGCATTTTATCGACCACCGAATCCGAGCGAAATGCACTTCCTCCCGGACATGAATTCCAATAATGCACCAACCAAGGAGACCCGGCGGCGTTTCCCAACAAACTTTGACTGCGCCGCTTTCGCCTTGCCAGGGTAAAGTCTGCATCGCGCCGGCGGCAGAGGGGTCATCGGAGTTCCTCATTCGCAGTCCGGTCCGCATACATCAGAGGGCGGCCGGGTGACCGCGCCCACCGTCGAGGACGTGACCCCCTGCCGGCCGGGTCAGTGCGCCGCGCGGCCGCCACTGAAGCTGACTCCGTCACCGGCTTCACAGGGCTGGGGGCTTTCAGCGCCAGTCACGGCACCTGTCCTGCAGCCGGGCACGCGGCGGCCGCAATGAAATGAAATTACTCGTCGGGAACTTGGTGGCGAAGGCGGCTGAGACAGGAAGTGAAGGTACGACTGAATAAGTTTTGAGCCTGCGATCAATGCCAGGGGTTATGGAATGTGACGGCTGCTGGACGTACATTGAACACAATGAACAGCGCTGCAGCTGCTGGGGATATACTGATAGACAGCGCGGCGGCTTTACGTTGAGTCTGCGGATGAGCAGCCATGCACAGCATCAAAGGGCAATGTAGTTATGTAATACAGGATGCTGTCAAGTCAAGAACTTAACGTTCTACGAATTATTCATACACGATATAGACTGAACTTTCTGAAAACTGCACCACCGATAGCTACATTAGCTCGCATTAGATAGCGCTCGATTAGTGAGACGACATAATCTGCCACCGATTCGGTCGACTACCTGCCTTTAAATTTGCGGAGCCGAACTCAGAATCGATCATGGTTAACATTTAGGCAGGCACTGCGCTGGCTCACAGCGGTTGCGCTTCCGTATGATGCAAACCATTCACAACCAACTTCAACACCGTGCAATTGCAAAATGCGCATTACACAATGCACATGTCAGCGGTGATTTAACCGATATAAGACAGATCAAGGATCCAGATCAAAAGAGTAGATAAAGGCATGAGCTTGAAAAGGATGGAGATCGGTCGGCTGAATCGTCACTGAATTTTTCCATTCAATTTTACCCTTATGTCAGCGCGGATACGGTCACAAAAGGTTGGATATGACCATATGACAATCGTTTATCATTAGCACTAAGCCAACGTTATTCAGACTTTAAAACCGTACGTTTGGCATCGTAACAGAGGGGTGGGACCTACGTCAGCGGTGAACATTAGACTGGTCCTCATTCGCTGACCTACCCCCCCCCCCCTCCTATGCGTTGCCCACTCACTGACCTGCCCGCCTTGATTCAGCCATGTCCCCACCCATGACCTGCCCCCTTTGGTTCGGTTCCCACTACCGATCTGCCCCCTTCGGTTCGGTCACCACTCACTGACCTGCCCGCCTTGGTGCTATTAGGACACCACCCACTGACCTGCCCCCTTGGTGCTATCAGGGTACCTTCACTGACCTGCCTGCCTTGGTTCGGTCGGCCGGCCACGTCTCCAGCAGACGGAGGAAATTGCGGTATACGCTGGAACCCATTGACAGTCAGAGCCACCCTGTGGAGAAAGAGAGACACAGGTCATCGCCACAATCAACAGCCACAGTCAGTGTCAACGTCACAGCACCGTCACAGTCAGCATCACAATTACAATCACCATCAACGATCAACAGTTACCATCACATGAGTCACAATCACTACCTATCAACGATCAACAATGACCATCGCCGTCACATGACAGTCAATTCATTGCCTCGTACGTCACCGTTAGGTAGTATCTCACAACCATAGGTGGAGCATTGTGCTGGACTGGGGGTGCTCGAGCTCTCCCAATTCCACCCCGGCTTGGCTTTGGAGCCGCAACAGACGGCAGAGGTCAAGGTCATCGCTAGGGAGGCGGTTGACTTGCTGCGCCCGAGCACCCCCAGTACGGCACAATAATGAATTATCCACCTATACTCACAGCTTCTGACGGTATTTAAGACCAACGACTTTCCACTATGAGCACTACCTATACACAAGGAAACCGGGCATGCAGTATCACATTGCATAATGCACATATCCATCGTCTGCACTTCGACACTGCAGCGACACCAGCTGTGCCTAGCGCCGGTCAGTGTCTATACTCGCACGAATAAGCAGAAGTGTCACTGAGTAGCAGATCAGTCCATAATATCGTCGATATTGGATATACAAATGACGTCTTCGCGCAAAAAGGCATTGAGTCATTATTTGAAAATGTAGCCAACCCGGTGCCGTAACTGTAATTGCACATATTGAATGAATACTGCCTTTGCGCAACCAAAACTGTCGACTTGTGCTTAAATGTCGTGGCATTTAAAGGTTACCCTTGAGAACTTCAGGTCTGCCACTGACACAGGAACACTTTCCAAGTCATTTACTGCCTAACATTTTAAACAAGGGAACAAGGCGTCTGCAGAAAGCACTATAAATTATAAAACACTAACTATATTGGCTTTTGTACAGCAAAAAATCTTCTACCATGCTGTTCCTGATGAACGGTGATGCAGTGAGGTTTAGCTCCAAAAAGTGAGTTCAATAGAGAGGCATCAGTTGTTTACGAGGTCGGCCATTTCATCATAAATCCCGTCTATAAGGAATGCCAGTTAGACTCCAAACCTTGGTGACCCGTGCGGAATTGATAACAAACTCAGCACCGGATAGCAGCTAGTTTACTGATGTTTACATGTCGCGACCCAGCAACATGATATCAGAAATCGGTTTGGAAGCCCTCAAAAGGTGGAATTGCATTATGCAAAAGCAGGTAATATTCAGATTACATGCAAGTGAATCAGGCATAACGGTGTTGACGGACACGAAGAGAGGAAAAAATGTCCCTCCAAGCTTCTAAAACACACTTATTCATAGAGTTCCAACTGAAGACTGCTTAGATAGAACTCAAGAACGAAAAAAGAGTTACACTTCTTGTTCTGCGAGATCACGTTAACCTAATCTTCCCAAGTCAAGTAGCATGCATAGAATTCGGAAGAACTGGCTGATTTTCTTTTTAATTACTATCTTGTGAATAAAATGCAATATCAGAAATCAGAATATGCTCTAGCCGAAGACGGACGCCAAAACCACGTGAAAGTTTGACGATTGTCAACATCCCAATGACATTGGGAACGGGTAGGCGGTCGTCGAGAGTGGCCCACTCCTCTACTACTTTCAATACCCCCAACAGAAGCAGGGTTTCTGTTCACTGCCCGATCCCCAGAGACGAGACACGAGGAAAGCAGCAGGTATTAACCTAGAGTCATACCCACTCGAAGGTAAGTTCTAGCTGTTCGAACAGACAGGATCAACGCACGCTCCCACTTGGCGCTATGGCAAACAAGAGAGTTGGCTTCATCAGGTTTTGTGGAATAGTCGATACTGGAATGGATGGGTTTTGAAGCTATACAGAACCGTGTGAAAAGGTTGCAAGTTCAATGTACCTATGCGGTATTTAGTTGTGAGACTTTCTCATTAAACTGTGTGGAACGTGTTTGATGGAGGAGCATTGAAAGGTTACAGACGAACAAGTTAGTGTTAGTGTTACAGACGAACAAGTTAGATGTAAAAGGAACTGCGGGCAATAAGGAATTACATATCTCAGTTAATTACAGTAGCGTTAGTGATTATCACGTTGTGAACTTAAGGGGAATATTGGCTTTCGCGTAAATTCGACGCACAAAATGGATGGCAAGTTAATGGGGTTTCGTGTTAGCAAAAGCCCAAAACAACTATCTGTAACCGTCTAAATGAAATCCTAAATGGTGGTAAGGATCAACGTTGACCACCGCTCTCCGCCTTCAAGAGTTGAAACAGCGGCGCTATGGCACCGCAGGCGGACTAATAAAACATTTGCGCAACCGATCGCTGCTCGAGATCTCATTAGTATGACGCCGGCCACTCAAAGGGACGGACGAACATCACCGGATGTAGCCCAGGTCACGGACAAAGTGACTCAATCCAGAGCTAGTCTGAACCAAAGTCACGTAACTCCAGGTGAAATGCCACTCAAACGAACTTCTCGAACTCAATAAGAAGTTTAGAGCTTGCGAAAATGTTCACAAAGTGAAGAAAACTCCACCAATTTCTCGGAAAATGTTCTCGCCTTTTCTCCACAAACAACACACAAATGGAATGAATTCCCTTAGCGGGTTATTCAAAGTTCAAACACACCATCAGTATCATTTTGTTCAAAGACTGCTAACTTCTAATATTATATTTTATTTTCTATAGCAACTGAGAAAAAAAAACAGCTTGGATCAGCTCCTTTGATTTCTTCAGAAAAAAAAAACAACTCGTGGTAACGATGTAATGGGCCATTTATAGTATAGCAGCATCACGGATAATGAAAAACAAATCACATTTAACAATCAAATATAACTAATTTAGCCCCTGTTCTTGCCTACTGTCACCAAAAGACCAAGCCACCACTTTAGGGCACTTGAGGTGACCTCAAAGGTCATCGGTTGACGTGTGACCTCAAAAAAGGGTAAATACCTTTCGTTGCATTTCATAACGGCGTGTACGCTTGCTTTTTTCCGCAAGGTCTGCCTCAATTAAGAACGGCATGGAAAGGAGGGTTCCACCCCTTCCCCCCCCCCCCAACTCGACCTGAAAGGTAGAATATAGAAAGCCCATAGGTCTGGCCAGGGGTGAGTTACACAATTTATATGTCAGGTCGGTGAAATAACGTCTAACGTTATATCTGAACCTCTGGAATTACCGCAACTTTGCAACGCTCTCTGTGCTATAGGATCTCTCCCAAGAGGGGTGCAATTTTTGGAAAGCACTCCCATATCCTTGTGGGTAATTGCTGTATCTCGAATTTATCATACCCATCACCTTGAGTCAGGTCAGCTTCGTGACATCCCTGTTATAATTCAATGATGGTATAATTATGCAAACAGCTTATTTAGCGCCCGAAATGATCTTATCCTATAAGATAGCCTATTTCATCTTCAGTGCATCAGGCACGTGCCATGGAACCTCTGTTGAAGGATTAGTATGGCCTTGGATTAGCCGACCCTGCCGCGATACGCACCGTACAATGTACACTCAGTAGGGGAAGCCGGGGGAAGCCCGGCATAGTAAGCTCTTTTTGATTTTTATTACATACCATACGTGCTGTATAAAATGTTGACATCCTGCTAGCTAGCTAAGTTCATTGGCCGTGTTTTCCCAAAAATTCGGTTTCGTGGAATAAGTATAAGGTTGAGAAAATCGAGTTTCAAAAAAGTGTTGATTTTTCTGGGGTAAGCCCGGCATAGGGGTAACGCCGGCCACCTCCCCAGCGCTTTACAACGAGTTGATGAAACCATTATGTGTTTTCCAAATATTAACGGAAAGTGAAATATTAAGGTACTAATTAGCTCTGGACATCTTAGAGTTTATGTCACTACTGGTATTTAAGCTAGCGTCTACTACATATACAGTACAGGTCGATGAAAATCGTGATGCAAAATTGACAAAAAATGTGTATTTCAAAATTCCTTAAAATTTATTTTTCTTTTTACCTTAATGCATCATATTGCATATCATTCGACTCGGCTGATGAAGAAGAACACAACGACACCATTTTTGAAGCTCTAGCTTCATTGTCTGTCGCGTTATCTGCAAAAACGTAGTTTGACCCTAGTTGACCTTAAGTGACATGACTGGCTTTGTCTATGATAACATGTTTATTTTCGAAATTTATCTTTGATCTAGGTGTAAACCAAACATGCTCAGTACCTATTATCTCATGGAAAACAGTGGTTTAGTGGCCATGCTCTCGGTTGGGGGTAAGCTTGGCCACTCGCCCGGGGTTACCCCAATGTGCTAATTTTTATTTTAGAACAGCGATATTCGAAAAAATGTCATACTTAAGCCAGCCTGCCTCGTCACCCCTCACTACAAACACTTAAACGGTCCTTACATAACATTCGTATAAATATTAGTACTGTATGGTATAACATTAACAGTGCAACACATCTCACTTTTTAGCTAAAAACCCTTAAAATATCATTTTTGCGCTATAACTTTAACAATATGCATTTTTTGTCGGCCTTAACTTTTTTGCTCGCGTTACCTTAGCTGCCACGCTGAAAGGACAAACAGTTGAGCATTTTATTGTGAATAATTTAGCCGGAAACGGGGTGGCCGGGCTTCCCCCGCGCCCGGGCTTCCCCCGGCTTCCCCTATAGTTATGCGCACGTTATGTGTGTGCGGCGCGATATGACATCGATATGTCGGTCATACTTCATCCTGTGACACCAAATTACGGACGAGAATGCTCGTTTGCATCAGACTCAGACTGCGCAGACTCAGTGACAAAACAACTTACACGAAGCATCGTAGCGAACAGCGTTTGATCAGCACATGATTAACCCGCGACCTGGTGGGGGGGGGCTATTTTTTGCCCCCCCCCCTCCAGACTTTTCGATATATCTCCAGAACCGCTGCGCCGATCGTCACCAAACTTTCAGTACCCTCCCGGACATCAATTTTACACATTGTGACCAAAATTTTTTTTCTAAAGGCTGTGATAGGTTGGCCGGAAATGACGTCAGAGTGACGTCATGTTCTGCCGTTTTCGACCCAAAGAAGGGTTTCGCGGGAAGAGCTGTCAGGCCTATAGCTTTGCAAATACAGAAAAATGATAAAGACATAAAAGCCGTAGATTGGACAGGGCTACAAAACTGCTATCTCGGATTTTTGATTTTTTTTGGATTTTGACCCCCAAAAATCAAAAAATAGATTTTTTGGATAAAATAATAGAAAAATCCAAAAAGTTTTTTGAATTTCGCAAAAACCGGAATATATGTGATAGTCCTTACCGCCTTCCATCCACATACCAAATTTGAGATTGATACCTCTTTTTTTGGCGAAGTTATAGCGAAAAAACTGTTCAAAATTGATGACGTCAAATTTTCAAACTCAATTTTTAGCAATTCTAGACCCCGTAGCGCAAAACAAAGACCACCATTAGACTCCCCGTGACAAGCTGCATCGAATCAATACCCATTTTATGCAAAACTATCAACTTAAAAATTTGACCTTTTTTGGCCTGACCTTGACCTGACCTTGACCTGAACTTCACCAGAAAGTGACCTAAGCCGTACCTGATAGTCTTATAACCAACACCATTGAGTTGGAAATGAAAAATTGGCCATAAAACATGCATCACACAACCTTAGTAAAGTTGGGCTCATGTGACCTGACCTGTGACCCTTGGTGACCTGACCTGTGACCTGACCTGGTATTGCCAGTGACCTCTAATAGCAACATATCTACTAGGCAACTGACGCCCTACCGCTGATTCTCGACAAAATGCGTTTTCCTCGGTGTTATAGCGCATTCCCTAGAAGACCCGTGAACGGTGAAACATTTCATCTTTGACCTGACCTGTGACGTCATCGGTGACCCCGAGGTCAATGAAATTTGGTTTCCTTCGACAAATTGGACAGGCCTTTCGAACGCCGTTTGAATTTTGCGGATCCGTCCAGTAGTTTCGGAGATACGAGGGGGGGGGGGGCAAAAAATAGCCCCCCCACCAGGTCGCGTTATAAACAGACCCCACCAGGGCGCGGGCTAGAAGACCCGTGAACGGTGAAACATTTCATCTTTGACCTGACCTGTGACGTCATCGGTGACCCCGAGGTCAATGAAATTTGGTTACCTTCGACAAATTGGACAGGCCTTTCGAACGCCGTTTGAATTTTGCGGATCCGTCCAGTAGTTTCGGAGATACGAGGGGGGGGGCAAAAAATAGCCCCCCCCCACCAGGTCGCGTTATAAACAGACCCCACGGCGCGGGTTAAAAATGTGCCGGCTTCTTTGATGTTGCCTTAGTAAAATCAGGACAAAATGGTATGCTTCAAAGCACTTTTGCTTGGATGGCTAGATTTTCGTCCTTTCTGTGCCTGTTTCTACGGTATCTTTTTTGCGGTCGGTCCTAGAAGTCCGTATCGATTCAAAGAGTAGGCATGTCAAAATTTGAGTCATTTACTTCTAAAACGTTCTGGACAATGACGAAAAACCGTCAGGAAGTGTTAACCCGCGCCCCGCTGGGCTATTCAGCCATACGCGCCCTGCGGGGGCGGGGGGCAGATTCTGCCCCCCTTTCTAAATTCCGAACCGATGGTCGTAGAAAGACGGGGAAAACGGCAATCGAAAGCTCTCAACAAGGCGGATCTTAAGAGCCCAATTTTTTTGCTTAAGTAGGTCAAGGGTCAGGTCAAGGTCAGGTCAAGGGTACAAAATGCAAGTTTCTACAGTATCGGCCTTGCACCGTAGTTGCCGAAGAATGGGCTGAGACTGATTGCCCAAAACGTGTTCTTAGACTACCAAGACAATATTCGTTGCATACAATGTCATTCAAAGGTCAAGGTCAAGGTCAAGGTCAGGTCAGGTCACCAAAAACAAAATATAGAAAAGGGCATGTGCGACATATGTTTTATGGGCCATTTTACTCATAGAATTCAATAGGCACACTCAATAAGTGATATGGACCACCTCTGGATGAATTTCAGGTCGAGGTCAGGTCAAGGTCAGGTCAAGTGAGGTCAAATTTAGAAGTTGGTTGTTAAGGCCTAAAAAGGTGTCTATCTGATGCAGTTTTTTTCACGGAGAATCGAATGGTGCTATTTTTGTTTCCGTACAAGGTCTAGAACTTAAAAAAACATTTCTTTCAAATTTTTTGTTTGTCGTGACTTCATAAAATTTTCAATAACTCCCACATTTTTGAACCGATTCTTCTGAAAATTGGTATGTAGGTGCACATAGACCACTTCTCTTACATATAATCCGTTTTTTTTCGATACACCCAAAATTTTGGATTTTATAATTATTTTCCCAAAAAAGTCAGTTTTTTTAAGAAAAAAAAATTGGTCCAAAATCCAAAATTTTCAAAAAACCGAGATAGCCATTTGATAGACAAAGCATAATCACGTGTAACCTTTTTGTTACGTCTTGATTCCTTTAAAAATGAAGATGTTAGCAGCGTATGAAATTTTGCCGTTTTTGAGGCGAAAATGGCGAACAAGACGTCACTAAAACGTCAATTTCTCAAAAAATGTCCGATGGATTTTGCTCAAATTTTCAGGGAACGTGTCAAATAGATGTATGATAAGGTACTGAAAGTTTGACGTCGCTGGCTTAACGCGTTTAGAAGTTATTGGCGAAAAACGGGAGGGGGCAGATTCTGCCCCCCCCCCAGCGGGGCGCGGGTTAACTACCACCACTGCACCCTCTCGGCGGGGAAGGGGGGGGGGTGATCAACCCCCCTCGCACGCCCACAGCCAGCATCATAAACAAGCACCAAGCATCACTATTCAACATGACCTATTAATGACACCATAGTGAAAGTGAAAGACTCGCCAAAAGTAGAATATTTGAGGGTCCACATTCTTACCGATATATCTGCTGATCAGTTATTAGCTTCCGGAACGAAAGGGCACTTTTAAAGAACATTATCCGGATATTCTGATATTGTTGTTAATAAACTGGAGTGCGAGACATTGCGCTCGTCCTGACATTCTTTAAAATACCTACATTATTTATTCAGACCGAAGCTCTGCCAATATCGCAGACAGATATTGATACTCGGCAATTGTAAGCTCACAAAGAAGGCCAATGATTGTAGCGAGCGTGATTGTCCTAGCAACAGAGAGGTAGCCTCAAAAGCTTTGGGAGCCTCAACACGGGCCAAATCTACCCGGATTTGCAGAAACCAGCAGTGGTCCCGAAACGGCAGGGTCATTTTAAAAACTCGCAGAACAATAACGCTGCAATTTTCAATGCCCAAGCGTAAGAAAGGGTAGGTACCTATAATCACGGTGTATGAAGAGTAGGTACGTGATGGCTATTATTATACCAAGTTGTCAAATCAAAACCATTGATGCCATAAATTGAAGTTACCATGTTAACCCGCGCGGGGCTGGGGGGGGGGGATAAATTTTACCCCCCCTCGCGAATTTTTGCGATATCTCAAAAACGGCCTTTTCTTACATCAATTTGACACGTTCCCTGAAAATTTGAGCGAAATCCGTCGGAAAATTTTTGAGAAATTGACGTTTTAGTGACGTCATGTTCGCCATTTTCGCCTCAAAAACGGCAAAAGTTCAAACGCCGCTAACATCTTCATTTTAAAAGGAATCAAGACGTAACAAAAAAGTTTATACGTAATTTTACTTTGTCTATCAAATGGCTATCTCGGTTTTTTGAAAATTTTGGATTTTGGCCTAATTTTTTTCAAAAAACTGACTTTTTTGGGAAAATCATTATAAAATCCAAAATTTTGAGTCTATCTAAAAGACCGGAATATATGTCAGAGAAGTGGTCTATGTGCACCTACATACCAAATTTTAGAAGAATCGGTTCAAAAATGTGGGAGTTATTCAAAATTTTATGACGTCACGACACACAATTTTTTTGAAAAAATGACTTTTTTGGAAGTTCTAGACCTCGTACGGAAACAAAAATAGCACCATTCGATTCGCCGTGAAAAACTGCATCAGATAGCCACCTTTTTAGGCCTTAACAACCAACTTCAAAATTTGACCTCACTTGACCTGACCTTGACCTGACCTCGACCTGAAATTCATCCAGAGGTGGTCCATATCACTTATTGAGTGTGCCTATTGAATTCTATGAGTAAAATGACCCATAAAACATGTGTCGCACATGCCCTTTTCTATATTTTGTTTTTTGGTGACCTGACCTGACCTGACCTGACCTTGACCTTGACCTCTGAATGATATTGTATGCAACGAATATTGTCTTGGTAGCCTAAGAACACGTTTTGGGCGATCAGTCTCAGTCCATGACTCCATTCTTCGGCAACTACGGTGCAAGGCCGATACTGTAGAAACTTGCAATTTGTACCCTTGACCTGACCTTGACCTTGACCTCAAACTTTAAATTAAGTACATGTTTTTAGTAGTTCGTGATGAGAGCTTTCAATTGGCGTTTGAATTTTCCAAATCGGACCATTAGTTCGGGAGATAACAGGGGGGGGGGTAAAATTTACCCCCCCCAGCCCCGCGCGTTCGGCTGGAGACCCCAGCCCCGCGCGGGTTAACTGTCATGACATGCGAGACATTAAACCCGAACGTGATATACCTTAGTGGATTAGACTGCTAATGACAGAATCGTCCATGATGATCCTGATCAATTATCAATCGCAAAACCACTTAGAAAACATTGCTACGGACCAATATAAAAGATACACAGTTGTTACAAGAGCGTGCTTTAATTCATTATATGACGACTGGCCAAAGGAGTGATCAACTCCTCCTCAACGCATCAAAAGATTCCACCGTGACTCAAATGCCTTCATCGAACGACCATCTGCCAATGGACAATACGAACCAGAGACGTAGCTGACATTTGGCGTCTCCAGCCACAAGAATACTACGAAAATTAGTGGCCCCACGGCGCCACTGTTTCTTGCTTCCAAATCCCTGCTTTGCTCCGGATGCACATATCAATTAACATTTTCAGTAGATAACGGGAACGCACTGGTCGTCTACGCCTAGATCGATGCGGCTCGGATCCGATCCTTCGAGGTCATCCGAGAACTTTCCTTACCCAAAAAATCAGCTAATGACAGAAAAGTAGAGACTATCTGTAGGTATCCAATCGCAGCAAAAAGAGTTATAAGGAAAGCAGGTATCCGCGATTATAAGTGTTCCCTAAACAAAATTGGTACCCCGATGAACGTACAAGTCAGAGCGATTGGCGAATCTCCTCCCAAATATTCCGACAATATACCCTGTTGTCGTGCTGTCCATTCAGGCTTCACCACTCCTCGTTCATCGCCTCCGAGGGGCGGCAGCCGGCCCAGCCTACTCTGGGGGCTCTAGGGAGCAACAGCGAACTCAGCTCGGTTGTCATAGCAATATCTCCATCCAATCCTCAAACGCTCAGAGGAACAAAGCACGGCGCTCTTTGAACTCGCAACTCAGCACAGAGCTCGCTAAATTATGGTGTCACGGCGCGGCAGAAAGCAATCCGTGCACGCCCAAAGTTCTTGAACTAATTCGGGCGCATTATTCACACAAGTCGATTCAAGATCAAGATAGCACCTCAATGATAGACTTAGGCGGTTGGCGACAGTTAGATACGAAATTACAACGACCTAAACCAAGGTCAAAATCCTATATCGATTACCAGAACGGTAATTCCGCTAGTCAGAAGAAGACATTACACACCAGATACAATTTAGAACGTAACAGTGTATTTCGTTTGCGCTTGGTCGCCCCTCTATGTCACTTCGAATGATTTAAGACCAGTAAGTAAAACGCGTTTTGGTCGAACAACAAGCGAGGGTAATGGTTGGACCGCCAAGTAGGGCAGGCCTTAGGATAATTTGACCCCCAAAATTTTGCGACTGTGTCCTAGCCACCACTTGTACCTACTACGCCAATGTTTGTCAAACTTTGTAGGCTTCATACAGGTTCCAACAAACTGTATGTATACCAAGGATTTCTATGCTTACCTATAGGTTACATGTGACCTACGAGGTAAGCCACGAGGGAATCTGAATCATGAACTAACCGTAAGATAAGTAAAGGAAATGTGAAAACAAATTTATCTTACAGTTTTGGGCAAACGTGCCGATACGTGCCGATACCACGGCAGATATTTTCAGAACCATTGCATCTTTTCTCATGCATAGGCAATAACTAAAGCGCAGCTGATCACCAGGTAGGGCAGTCACACGGGTCAGCTGAGGTCATGTGAGGTCATCAGCCGTGATTACGTTTACCAAAAACCCTCAATAAAATCTGTCGCCACGGATGGTCTCCATGTGTTTGTCTCGCCGAGACCCATCGACTCATATGCAAGAAGGCATGGTTGCGACAGTTCCCAGCAAGAACATCCTAAGTGTTATTTTTTTCGAAATTGAGATTTTTATACCATTCGACTCAGCTCGACGAGCTGAGTCGAATGGCATAAAAAACTCAATTTCGAAAAAAAATGACACTTAGGATGTCCTTGCTGGGAACTGTCGATTGGATCATAACGCGATCTTACACCAATTTCATAACATTGTCAGGTTTACTCACGATATTGTGTAGGTACACACCTCTTCCGCCGAACTAGGCTCTGGAACGGAAAGACAAAAACTTTTATACCTATGTCTGTAATTAGTCCGCATCTTGGCTAGGGGGAGGGGGGGGGGGCGTGAACACGATGCCAGTTAGATCGTTGACGTTGTCGTTCAAGTTTTTGTCAGTTATTGCATTAAGTCGTTTCCTAGTTCCCATGAAACGTCCTTTTCACGACTTGTTTTCTGGAGGCATCAAATTTGACAAGGACAAGGTCAAATCTGAGGACACGCAAGCGACTGTGTTGAAGAGCTATTAGGTAAATACAATTTCCGTAAAATGATCTGGATCTTAGTTTAGGAGTTATGGCCTATGATCAAATGTCTCCAAGAATATTAAAATCACTAGTTTGACTTGGATGAGTTCTGGTGACCTAACATTTGACCTGACATAAGCATTGCTTTGAATTCTGTCGTGCCTTTTAGACGCTTAATTGAATGTCGTTTACTGCGTATCGCTACGTGACCCAGGAGCCCAGTTAGAAGAGGCCTGAAAACGCCCTTCCCCGCTGCTCCATATGAACGACTGGACCATGGCAGTTCAGTTCAGTTCACAAGCTGAACTGAACTGAACTGAACCACCGTCCTAGCGCGATTTAACATATGAATGAGATTCCAGACTAGATCTCCAGCGCCGAAATCGAGTGTAAGTGAGTGGATTTATCGTGGGCACACGCACTGAGGCGGTCTCATGTCAATTATCAATGGGCTGATGTTAATTTCACCGCATCCCCGCGCTGAACCTCACTAGGTGGCCGCAGCGGCAGTTTCCCATACCCACAGGTGGCGCTATGTGGCACCGGGAGCTGAGCTGGAGAGCAGCTCCATCTAGGTTACAGGAACTATATCAGTCGACAGTCTCCTAGTCACTGCGATACTAATTCCATGGCATGTTTGTTTATGAGACTAAGGTCCACAATCATCTAAATTGTACACCATACACCACTTACACAAAAAGCTAGCGTGTCTTCCTTTATTTGCGCGTTAGCCATCAGTTATACCATATGCTTGCACACTCCGTAGAATGCTCACGGACATTTAACGGAACAGTGAATAAATGCCCAAAGCAAGCAAATACCAGATACTGTTTACGACTCATAATACGTATGACAAGTGTTTACAATATTCCACAGCCCACCCGCTAAACAATAATCAGTACCGTAAGGTGGGGCTATTTGAGACAGTGGGGCTATTTGAGACAGTATTTAGAATTGTTATAAAATAAAAACCGTTTGAAATTGATGCTTAATTTTTGCTCAGGCGATTTACCGCTCGATTCCACACCTTCCTGAGCAAAAATATCACATAAAATTCAAACGCTCTTCATTTTACAGCCATTTTAAAAACTGTCTCAAATAGCCCCACTTTACGGTAATAATGTAAAATACGACGAAGCCCCACAGAAATAAGGCATAATACACTGCGTGAGATAATGATATCACAACAACCTCACTCCTTTTGGAAGAAGAGCACTGGTAATATATGAAAGCACGCCCCAATAGCATACAATATATGAAAACCAAAGTATCGATCCCTGTCAAATAAACACTGCTGAGTAATGCTAAATTCATACACCAGCAAACCGCCATAGTCACCAACCAGCCTTGCCGTGGGGCCACTCTGTTCACTGTACGAACTGGTCACTGATCACTGCGTGATTCACCGGGTACTGCGTGAGTGCCTGTAGCTAGACACTCAGTTATTCAGACGGCACAGCCCAAGTGACGGCGAGGTCACTCCAGCACAGTCCTTATGACGACGGGCCACTCAGACAGTCACTCCAGTCCATGTGAGTGACGGTGAGGTCACTCAGACAGCACAGCCCACGTGCACCGGCTCACTCAGACCGCACAGCCCACGTAGCGCCGGTACTCGGTCAGGCACTGCTCCGGAACGGCCGGCGGCTGGCAGCTGACTGCCCTCTGGTACACCTCGCGGGCGGCGCGGCTGGTCATCGGCGCGGCCACCTCCCTGCTCGAGTCCATCTTCAGCTGGGAGAGCTGCAGGAACCGCACCGGCCGCTGAGAGGTGGCCCGCAGCGCCTCGGGCCGGGGCAGCGGTCCGCGGCAGCCGAGCCGGCCCAGACCTGCGTGGCGCCGGTACACGCTGAGGTCCTGTTTCTGCGGCGGTCTCTGCTCGATGCCGTACTGGTCCCGTGCGGTGCTCAGCAGGGTGGCCAGGGTGAGCGGCGGCCGGGGCGGCGGTACGGCCGGCGCCGCGCCCGCCGCGGCCACCACCGGGCTGTCCTCGGACGAGTCCGAGCCCTCCGACAGACTCGAGTCGCCGTTGGCCTGCGCGGAGGACGGCGGCGTCTTGGCGGCGCCCTCGGGAGCCAGCGGCTGGCGCCGGGTGCGCACCGCAAACGGCGACTCGTCCACGAACATAGACGGCATGTAGTCCTTCACCGAGTGGATGACGTTGAAGTCGAAGCTCTCCGGGAAGCTGGTGAGCTCGTGCGGCCGGTATTGCTCGCGGTAGAGGTCGGTGCGCCCGTCGCCGGCCGCCACGCGCACCACGCTGCTGCAGCGCTTGTCGCGCTCGATGGCGGCGGCGGGCAGGTGGCGCATGACGCGGTCGTCCCACCACTGGGTGGGCCGGCAGCGGCCGGGCCGCCGGTCGGCCGGGTCATGGTGCAGCTGGTAGTCGTTGGGTAGCTCCCAGAGCGCCGGCCGGCCCGGCCGCGGCACGAAGCAGCCCAGGAACAGGTTGATGGCGTTCTGTTTGTCGGCGTCGGTGACGGTGTTGCTGTAGTAGCGCTGCATGGTCTGCACGATGTCGTTACCCTGGCTGCCCCAGTTGGCCGTCTTGCGGTAGGTGCGAATCCGGTGCACGAGCTGGGAGCCGCCGTACTGGAGAGCCAGCAGGTCGCCGTGATCCTCGAACATATCCTCCAGGATCGACATGCAGTCCGTGTCGAACTCCAGCCGCGGAGACGGGATGGCACCCAGCGCGAATAGCTGGGCCGCCAGCGCCGCCTTGCCGATGGTGAACTGGGCCGTGTTGGTGCGGTCCAGACAGTCCACACAGTTTACCCGCACAATGCCGTGCTGCTGGAGGCCGACCCCGGGCGCGTCTCCCTGTGCCACCGGTGACGTGTGCCGGTAGCTGGTGTTGAGCGGCGGCTGCGACAGGAAGATGCCCGTCTCCTTCAGCGAGGCGTTGGCGATCTCAGTCAGTCGCTCCATGACACTCTCCCTCTCGAGTTTGTTGGCACGCGCCATGTCGAAGCTGATGTACCGCAGACGGAACGCCGGTGGTATAAACTGGTTCAGGTAGGCCACCGAGCGACTGAAGGCGCCATGCAGCAGAGACTCGTGCGAGCGCTTCTCCCTCTTCTTCACCAGATTGACGACGAAGACGGGCGCTCCGTAGCGCGCCAGCAGGTCGTTCATGTGTTTTCCGGCGGTGATGTGGCAGGGGTCGGACAGCTCCATCTGAATGGGAGGCTTCGGAATCCGACTGGTGTCCTGGTACCAGTGGCACGGCACCGAGCCGCGGATCTGCACGTGCGAGCTGAACATGCCGTGCTGCAGCGACGACACACAGGCGTCGTGTACGATCTGCTCCGTCTCCACCTCGTTGGCCACGTCGCCCTTGAAGCTGGCGCCGCGCTTCAGGAACCGAGTCCCCGCGTAGCGGCTGGAGCGGCGCGCCATCAGCGTCAGGAACAGGTGCCGGCCGTGCAGGTACAGGGTCGCCTGCTTGATGTAGCCGTGTGTGATGTAGATGCGCCACTCCCAGCCCATCTGGTGTTCGGCCGGCTCCAGCAGGTGGTTGTTCCACACGAAGCGGCGCTGCGGCTCTGCGCGCACGCCGACTGTCGGCGGCCGGGCGCCGGTCCTGTCCGCGCCCGCCACCAGGCTGCTCGGCGGCGCTGCGCTCACCTCGTAGTCAAAGTCGGTCTCCTCCAGGGGACCCTTGGTGGACGTGTGGACGAAGTCGGCGCCGAACACGGCGTTGATGTCCTCCGGACTGAGGCGCGGAGTGGCAGCGTTGTACTGTAGCGTGTGCGTCAGGTCGTAGCTGTAGCTGAAGTAGAAGTTGCTGCCCATGGCGACGCTCTGGAAGAGTTTGACGTAGCGCTGCTCTTCAGGACTGAGCCGTTTGCTCTGGTTCGGAATGTAGATCATCTTGGTGTCCTCAATCTTGTAGATGACGTGGGGTCCGATGACGGCCAGTCGGCGCCGCTGCGTCACCACGATGATGTAGTAGCCCTCGGTGAAGCGGACGAAGCCGACGATGCCGAACGCCGAGAGGCGCCTGACGAGGCCCTGAGCGTGCGCGCCGCCCGCGCGCAGTCGGTTGCCCTCGTCCAGGCTGCGCATAATGTCCCTGATCTCCGAGGCCGAGTACTCGAGGGCGTCGTCGACAATGTGCAGCTCTCGCGGCTCGGTGCGGTCCACCTTCAGCACGCGGAACCGGTCCTGCTCGGTGTTGGAGCCGATCACGAAGAACCGTGCCTTTGTTTCATATATACCGACTTTCTGTATGGGCGAAACGAGTGTTGCTACTTTGATGCTCTTCTTTTCATTCTCCGGTGGCTTGCTCGCTTTTCTTTCCTCCATTTTTCCTTCAAATAAACAAATTTTTGTCAAGCTTACCTCAATATTATTAGTTGATGATAATCAAATAGTTTAGTTCCACAAACAATCCATACAAATACCAACGCTGTAGGACGACTTTACCGTAAACGGTGTGTGTATCGTGCTCTTCAAACGTGACATATTTTACGGCGTGCACTACCGCGCACCAGTGGATATAATTTTGACTCACTCTGTTTATTCAGACTGAAATGGTAATCTCATGGTACCTAACATGAGTGGAAAATATATGCACATCCAACACTGGGCCTGAGGTAAGTGTATTGTTACAGGGAAATGCTGTCACTCAAAAGATGTGATGCAGCACAGCCAACCATTCCAGGAACCAAACAGATTATAATCTGTTTGGTACCTATAGGTACCTACCTATAATAAATAGACCATTCTGTAGTCAACTGTACCTTCCTAGGTAACTAGTAACTACTGTACTACTCTATCTATCTAATGGCTTATGCAAGGAAAATATAATTCAGCTACTCTTCCTGTCAACTATGCATGCCTGCTTTGATAATCAAGCATGTTAAAAAGTGACCAAATAAAAATGAACAAATTGAAAAATATTCATACCATAGGGCATCCATTCCCACTTATTAGTGTGATATCTGGCTGCACACAATTTACCAAGCTTGTGCGGCTAATGTCTTATGGTTACATAAATACCTTGACCTACTCCCAAATCTGGATTAAGGATGAGGCTTTGGACATTTAGTAAAGAATAACTGATATACAAAACTGAAAATAAAATTTGTGTGCCAAGAGGACCATATCCTAAACTGTCCTTACCATTCCATTGATGTTCTAGCATGTCAGAAGGCTGAATGCAGTGGAAGCCCTCCATTAATAATTTTTTGGCAACAGGGCATGAATGATGATGACTAGGATCAGGCCCTGGCCTGTATTATGCATGACTTGAGGAATCTGGCAGATGACAAGTGTCACATTTTAGCTTGTTCATTTTGATTTTAATTGCTAGGCTGCCTAACCAGCTTAAAACATTGATGGCCAGCAGATTCATGTTCAGTAGGGGTACCCATTTTTCCCGATTTCGGAAATTTGTGGGTGGGGGTGGTTTTTCCCATTATTTCGCGGCTTGTGATTTCAATGATGCCAAAAATATTAAAATCAAAGGTGGTTTAGGGGTCGCGAATTGAGATTGAAATTTGCGTATTTACCTAGAAATATGCCTATTTGACGCTGATAATAAATCGCACTAAAGGCAAAGTTTTTGTTTTGAAAGTCGGGTAGAGGGGTCATTGAGCGCTCATTTCCTCATCCAGATCGATGTGCTCCATCACGTGGTTCCGGTTAAATGCTTTACTAGCGATCATTACGATGTCGATATTGTAACATTTGGTGAAAAGCGCCGGGAATCCCGGCGACCAACAACAGGAGCAAAACATCCCGGCCCGGGATGTTTTGCCCCTGTTCTTGGTATCATTCTGGTCAGCGTGTAATCATTTTTGAAATTTTCTGCCTCTTGAAGGTCATGAGTTGTAATGGTGACCTTTGATGACCTGTGAGGTCAAATTAAGATGTGACCTTTCAGTTGCCACGTCTCTGTTCATGACAGGCTATTTGTGTCCATACAATTAAAGTTTGTGCAAATGAGCTCAGGATACATCTCACAGATCATGGCTTCGAATGGATTTCAAATCATGTAATTAAAAAACGATCGAACCATTTTGACCGTATGCTTCCACAAGAAACTCCGACCTGATCGCTCACGGCTACGATGTAATACACCTATGAGACAGGGTAGGATAAATCTGGGTGTTCTACCCAAAAATATCAACTTCTAATCCGAAAACAAACTCGAAAGCGGCGATTCTTTCCATGCCCACCAATCATATACTATTCCATTTCTTCAGTGGGGACAGATACACACCGTTCTTGTGTAAGAGTTTCCGATACAACTGCAGATCATTTACGAGTTCATATTCGACCACAGGCGACTAGCCATGCGCTGATACGTGCAAGGTTGATATGTGACGAAGACCTTTCACAGCTTCTTGCACAGATCACTTGTGATCTCAGGTACCTAGTTGGCGTCTGAGTTTGAAGAAACTAATGTAGCAGGAGATTTTCATCCTGCATGGGCCGTATGGTGGTACCAGGACGCATCATATGAGGGAGTGTGCGTGCAGAGACTGAAGACGAGGAGAACCAGGTCCGCCACCTAAGGTCCATGGCCCACCCACTGTGTCGGCCCCCAGGCAATGCCAGGAGTCAGTAAACGGTTCTACCTCGGAGTTGGCTGAGCCGTCTAGACTTTGGCACCTTCCTAATTTCCAGCTTTAGGCAATGACATCTTCATCTTCATCTTCATCTTCGTTTTGCTTCTGTATATCTATACCGAGATAAAAACAGCACTAAGCTATGCCGGTATGCATGAATGATGACCTTTGCCAATTTGCTAGCCGACCTCCCCGAGTCCCGGAGTTGCAGAGACGGTTGACGGATGAGGGAGACGGATGGCATTCGTCGACTTCAGTTCAACATCAGCTGAGGGTTTGGACTGAGCCTATAGAGTGCAGTGTAAGGTCCGTTATCGTGAAAGGATACTGCTGGCAGCGGCCGTCACCAGGCACTGGTTCCATGACATGCTATCTGCACCCGTCTCAAGTCATCAGCTGGTATAGAAGTGACACATGCCCAGAATTGGAGTCACGAGCAGTCGTGCACGCGTTCGGCCAGGCCAGTGCTGTCCGTCATAAGCAAAATTGCAAACATATTTCTTTCATAATGGGGCGAGGATGGAGT
The DNA here is from genome assembly GCF_019059575.1 of Amphibalanus amphitrite. Lineage (NCBI taxonomy): Eukaryota > Metazoa > Arthropoda > Thecostraca > Balanomorpha > Balanidae > Amphibalanus > Amphibalanus amphitrite. The sequence goes on along the minus strand of NW_024882645.1, from coordinate 195,224 downwards.
TTCGGTGTTACTGTCCTGTGATGTTCTTGGCCAGCTTCCTTTCCATATGCTCAAACGCACATGCTGTGTGCGGGTTTGGGTGTTTGTGGGGGAGGGGCAAAGCTAAACTCATACAGCAGCCACCCGACGGTGGTGTAAAGCTTGCGCCCCTCCCTCATCCGTCTCTGCAACTCCGGGACTCGGGGAGGTCGGCTAGCGAATTGGCAAAGGTTATCATTCATGCATACCGGCATAGCTTAGTGCTGTTTTTATCTCGGTATAGATATACAGAAGCAATTGATAACTTCTTTATCTACTTCATGCCATATTTCCGTTAAAATACGGCATGCGAGTTATATGGTTATACCGTAACGGTTTTTAATGCCCCTTCCACCCAAATTGTATCGATAGGTCAATGTTCATGTCCTGAGGATTGCTCATTTCCTTTGCTGAATGAGACGACTCATTGAAAATTAGGTGGTTCCAATGAGAAAGCCTCGATCGCTGATTTTAGCCCCCTGACTACATAGCCATTCGTTCTAAGAGTTGCGGTCTTGTGTAGGTGCTAATGACGGTCTAAGCCAGAGTGAGTGTAAATGAGCATATGCTGTTCATTGACCAAAATGATATTTTTGGTGCTCTCTTTTACCGCTGCACGTCGAATATACCTACAGGCTACAACTAAAGCAATGTTGCACGGTGTCTAACAGCCATTAATACCACTGGAACACGTTGGCTTTGCATATTTATAGTCGTTCAAATGAAGTCATTTTTCCACTAAAATTAAAACTCCAATGCAAGCTTGCGACCCATAAAAGTGATCTAATATCGTTACTTCTGTCACTGCTATAGATCCAGAACAGAGCAAATAATGATAGAATCGACCCCGACCTGTTGGCATGGTAACCTTGTCCCAACATAAAATAATGGTAATTTGGTCGATTTTCTGCTAAAATTGACATGTTCATTTTGAATTCGTGACCCCCCAAAATCGTTTGCCTTCGTTATTTTTGGCACAGATGGAATCAGAATAGACCAAATAATGGGAAAATTGACCCCAACTTGTTGGCATGGTAACCTTGTTCCAAAATTAAATAGTATTAATTTGGCCGATTTTTCGCTAAAATTGGCATTTTCAATTTGAATTCGCGACCCCTAGAAATGGTTTGATTTCGGTATTTTTGGCACAGATGGAATCAGAATAGACCAAATAATGGGAAAATCAACCCCCACCTAAAATTTGAAAAATTGACCCAAAAATGGGTACCCCTAATGTTCAGCTTCACACCCTGTTGCTCACTAGCAGATCCAGGTGACATTTGCCCAAATGCCCCATGTAACATTTGAATTGATTAAAATTAAAGTTTTGAAGAATAAAAAGAAAACTTAACTTTTAATAAGAAATTTTTGTTAAAAACTGCACATAGTGTATGAGGAATCAAAGTCCAAGTAGGTTAAATGAATTTGAAGATTTTTTGGGTACCTATGCCCCCAGAGAGTGATATGATGGCTTTACAGTATATAGAGAACTTCCCAGAACTGGATGGATCTGAATGGCCTTTCTGTTCAGATTCTGCCAGGCCCAAGCTGCAAAGCGGGGCATGTGCATGCCCAAGGTGTGCCCAGCTTGATGGGAGTGAACGCCTGGCAAGTAGGCTGTAGTGTAGGAGTGCACACCTGTCACCTGTGTCCACAATTTGCACGCCTGGCACGCAGCATTTCAAATTCAAGATTACACGCCCCACAGTCCACACTGCACATGCCACACAACATTGCTGCTATGATGAGCTACCTTCCATCATTCACACTGCTGTCATTTGATAATGGTACCTACTTTAAATTCTACTTTTACAACTTCCTTCAGAAATACTCGACAAGCACTGACGATCATAACATGTTAACAGCATGAAAATTAGTTACCATCGAATTATTACGTAACTTTACTTACCTTGGCTTTCAAAAGAAGTCGACAAACTCGTCAACTCGTCTGGAACTGGATTGCAATTGGGATCGTCGGGCTGTCTCAGTCTCAGTCTAAATCCGCCACGCAACCTCTTCGATGTGAACTGTTAACACTGTGAGGTGACTGTGAGGATCAAAGAGCGATCGACCGCGATCGACAAGATGCTCTGCGCTTCCGCTTGACGGCGCACGTGATGTGACACGATTTGGATTTGGGATTTGATTGGATTTGATTGGATTTGTCGCCCCAGGATTTGTCTGCTGCGCAAGTCCAAGCTTAAAACGATGCAATATAATAAAACGACCATTTTGTTGGCATTGGTTGCCCTTTTTTACTTTTACAAAATGTCTTTAAAACAAATCCATATTGAAATCAACAAATTTGTTAGGAAGATTACTTCACAAAATGATAATAAGCTAACATTTTATTTCGAAAGAGCATGTGAGCTTCATTCTTCAGAGCACATTACTTAGCAGTGTTTTAACAAATTGCGCCGTTTTAGACTCTTCCGCGCCAGAAATTATCGGCACCTTGATCTGGCGACGGGAAGTTTATTTGAATGGATTTTATATTTTGAAATCTTCCACGTGGTTTAGAAAGATTTTACCGATTTTACTGCAGCTTTAAATCAAAGGTAGGCACTGATTTTTCACTATGTCAGCGTCTAAAAATTTTGATCTTGACGATATGCACTTGTGACTACATGGCTAATGGCTGTCAAATGAAATGGCTGGAAGAGCGTCCCACCCAGTCTAGCTGCTAGCACCCTGGAACGCTCTGTCTGGTTGATATAGCATTGATCGGTAGATGTTCTAATGTTATATTAAAGTGGCTTAATTTTGCCAGAAATAGGCACTTATTTCCGGCCCATACCACGCTGAAATTTCAGCGCAAAATTGCTTGCGCCGAATTTTGGCGCAAGAAATTCGGCGCAAGAGGGCCTCACAGTCACAGGCGTCCAGCGTAGTGTATGGATGTTTTCCAGTCTGGATGGTCCATTGACATGTCTGGCGTAACAGTTTGATTGTGCCGTAATTCTGGCTCAGCATCCAGCGTAACTCAGCGCACCAAGCTATCTGCACAAGAATTTTTTATAAATTTAGCTCAAATATTTGAATGGACAGATTGACAGAGCCGTAGCCCACGCTAAGCAGAGCTTGTTGCATAGGCCTCGACCCCCACCATCCAGGGCATATTTTAAGGATTTTTCACTGCGTCCCAAAGGTGGCATAGGGCACACGCTTTGATCGGAAAGGGCACATTGCAAGCGAAATAGTATATAATGCAAGTGAGATAATGTACATACAGATACATTGTGTAGTGTGCTGGTGGAGGGGCACTGCAAGCGGGATATTGGGAGCGGGCTGTGATTGCTTTTGGCCAGTCTCGAAATTCGCCCAGTCGTAGTGCGTTCTTTATCCGCATTCAAAGGGCGGACCGGCGATTTAATGACATTTACATTGTTGTTAGTCACTCGTTTTCCTGAACGGCGTTGGGCGTGTTTGACCTCCCTTGACGCACCAAATTGTACCTATGCTTAGAGAATAAAAATGAATATGCACATGATTAAAATGTGATACATACCTACGTCTCTTCATGCGTTTTTCACCCTTATCAATCGATTCAAAATAGAAGTTGACGTGTGAAACATTGCCAATTTGCATTGAAGATACTATGTGTTTGAAAAAATTAGATGACGTAAGGTCAAACAGTTTACAGTACCCAAGTTGTGACAAGAAATCATCGGATTTTAAAGCTACATAAAAAATCCATCATAGATTAATGCTTTGGATGAACGGATGCTTTGGATGCTTCGGATTTCGCTTCCTTACTGCCTATCACGTAATATAACCCAAACTTTTCCCAATGGAAGTTCCTTTGTTTAATTATTATGCCCAGAAATGTGTCGATTTTGTGCCATTTCCGGGCGCTTTGGGGGGGGGGGGGAGCATGGCCCCGTGGCCCCCTCTATATCCTCCTATGGCCAGACGGCCATGACGGCCCTGATCTGACCGTATGCCATCAAATGTCAAACTTCGCAATGATGCGATATTTTTTTTCGGAAAACGTGCCGGTGTCTCAAAAACTATGATAGCTAGGAGGGCGCAATCGATAGGAGAAAAGCAATCGATATATCTTGAACAGCTCTTTCGTCAATATTTCGTCAGAATTGAGTTCAGATCAACGGTTAAGGCTCCATAGCCAAAAACGGGTAAAATTACAATTTTTGTCAATATAGGTTTCATGAAAAGCTTTTAAACTAAAAAAAGGTAGAGAATTTTCGTTTGCACGATCGTTCTTCTCTCATTTTTACCTCGAAATGTCAAGGTCAGAACTTGACCTCACATTAAGGTCATTTCGTGACCAAGATAGATCATGTCGCATATCAGTCGATGCGTTTCGATGAGGTACCTCAAAACAATGATACAATCCACTGTGCATGCAAAAGCCCTGTAGGGCCGGATTTTGGGCCAGACTCCGGGCCTGCGGGCTCCAACTTGACATCTCTAAACAGGACTTTAGGGAAGGGCAGGACACAGAGTCTGAGCCCTAAGGACAGGGCAGGCTCAGGCCATGAAGCTAAGATAAGACGGATACTTGAGGGCTGGGTAGGATGCAGGGTCCGAGGGCAAGGCAAGGCGCGGGTCTGAGGCTATCATTACACAAGGCCGGAGAGCAGTGTAAGACACAGGGCCTTAGAACACCTGATGATCAACACACCTGGTGGCAGGGCAACACGCAGGATCTCAGAGCAGGGCAAGAAATAGTACCTAAAGCCAAGGTAGAGCAAGACATAAGACACAGGTATGGCACAAGGCCCGAAACACCGCCCACGTCTTGTCATACCTTCGGGCCCCGAAGGTATGACAAGACGTGGGCGGTGTTTCACGGACGCTGCTATCAAATTCCGCGAGCTGACGTCATACTTGTGGTAGTGTTTGAGCAATGGGCCTGTTGATGTCTCCATGGAAACCCAATTTGACACGTGTAATAGCAGCGTGCTGCTATCACCGGTGAAACAGGGCCAGGGTATGGGGCCTGAGGGCAGTGCAAGGCTCAGGGCATGAAGGCAGAACAAAGCACGGGTTCTGAGGACAGGTAAGGGCACGGGGCATGAGGACGGGAAACGGCACGGGACCTGAGGGCGGGAGACACCACAGGGCCTGATGACAGGGCAGGGCACAGCGCCTGAGAGCGGGCATGGGACACGAGACCTTAGGGCAATGCAGAATACAGGGCTTGAGGGCAGAGTAGGAGACAGGGTCTCATGGCATGGGACGGCACAAGGCCTGACGACAGGGCAGAGCACAGCAACTTAGGGCGAGGCAGGGCACGGGCCTGAGGGCGATATAACGCATAAGGCTTAATGGCAGAATAGGGCACAGGGTCTAAGGGCAGGGCAATGCACATGAGGCCTGGAAGCAGAACATGACAGGACAGGGCCTGAGGCAGGGCAAGGCATTAGGCTCGAGGATGGGCGCGGGGCCGGGGCATGAGGACATGGGAAGGCACAAGGCCTGATGGCAGGGCAGGGCACAGTACCTGAAGACAAGGCAGCGGCACGGGGTCTGATGGCAGGACGTGTCACAAGGCTTGAGGGCAGAGAAGGGCAGGGGCCCCAAACTAGGGTAGGGCAGGGCACGGGGCCAAAAGACGGGAAGGCAGCGCATCAAATTTCCAGGCAGAATATATAAAGTATCGTGTTTGAGGGCAGGGCAGAGCGGGGCACAGGGCCTGAATGCAGAGCAGGGCACAGGGCCTGAAGAAAGGACAGGGCAAGGTACAAGACCTAAGGACAGGGCACTGGGCAGGGCACATATCTTAGGGGTATAGTAGGGAAGAACATAATAAGGTGTATGACCAAGGGTAGGGCAGGGCACAAGGACTGGAGAGGGCATGTATGTGCTTAGGTACATAGTAAATCAGGGCACAAAGCAATCGGAAAGCCAACATCTTTTACACAGTAAAAGACCGAGGCATATTACTTATTTTTGCTCGCACTTTTCGGCTGAAACCGTGGCATTTCAGTGTGGGACGCAGTGGTCCAAATTTCGCGAGGGCTACGTCCCAAAGGCAGGGGGCTGCGTCCCAAAATGGGACGCAGTCAGTATGTTAAAATATGCCCTGCCACCATCTGATCGCGCAATTCCGGGTAATGGGAGAATTTAGATGCCAAAGTTAACCCACTAATGCCGGAATTTTTATTTTTTGATTATTTAGTTGTCCTTAACAAATGTTAGCCACACGGGTCCCAGTAAGAAAACTGCAAGCTTAAAAAAATTGTTCCATCGGTTCTCAAGTTATAAGTATGGGTCATAAATGACTCAACCGGCATTGGCATAGTCACAAATAAGGAGTTATCACGAAAACCGATTTAGCTAGATACCTTATTGTGTATGCTGTATAGCGGTCTCAGCCAAACAATATTAAGAGGCACTGCATTGCAATGCTTTGCAACGTCTCATTGACGAGGCCGTTGGTGCCGCTGGCAGGCCTGTGGTGCCCCTGTTAGGCCTCTGGTGCTCCAGAGGGGACACCATAGGCCTGACGGGCCTGTGGTGTCCCTGGAAGGACTGTGGTGCCCCTGGGCCCTGACAAGCCTGAGGTGCCCCTGACAGACTTGTGGAGCCCCTGACAGGTCTGTGGTGCCATTGCTAGGTTTGTGGTGCCCCTGGCAGGCCTGTGGTGCCCCTGGCGGGCCTGTGGTGCTCCTGCTATGCCGCTGGTGCCCCTGGGTCCTGACAGGACTGTGGTGCCCCTGACAAGCCTGAAGTGCTCCCGACAGGCCCGTGGAGCCCTTTACAAGCCCAAGGTGCACGTGCGAGGCTGGAGGTGCCCCTGTGAGGTCGATGGTGCCCCTGGCAGGCCTCTGGCTGGTGCCCCTGGCAGGTCTGTGGTGCCCCCTGACAAACTTGTGGTGCTCTTGCTAGGCCGATGGTGCTCCTGCAGGCCTGTGGTGCCCCTAACAAGCCTGTGGTACCCCTGACAGGCCCGTGGTGCCCCTCGGCCGGCCGAGTCGCCGGCCCGCCCCGCGTCACGGCCCCGGACAACCGGTCCGCTCATGATATCCCAACATCGCAACACTAGGCCTGTGGTGCCCCTGATAGGTCGGTGGTGCCCACGGGTGCCAGGGGAGGTCATGAGTGACCCATATGACCCCCCCCCCCCCTTCCTTTGGATCCGCCACTGTGATCTGATCACAACCCCCAGAAATAAATAATCGTATAGGTAATCATCAATTGCTTCCCTTGTATTCAACATACGAGAAAATTGACAACACTATTGCCGGCTGGGTCATTTATGACCCAAGGACATTTATCGAGGAAAAAAGTTATCCGATGGCGACAAGAAGGGCAAAAATATACATCATGTCTTTTTCAGACAAATTTAGATGCCAGGTGGACGATCATTCAATAGATAGTAAAGTGCAAACATAACATAATATTACTTTTTGGGACGGCGCGCCATTGCCAGTGACCGGCGGCTGTGCAGTCCCGTCGTCTTTGGCTCCAGAAACCTCAGTGGACGAGCGCACACGAGTTTTATGCGGCTCCGACGCTCGTCGCTGAACTCACAAATCCAACTAAACACACGCACAAGTTCCTCAAAGTGCCACTTGCCTCCATTTAGAAGAAATGTTAAGATGTTGCTTTTGGGTCATATATGACCCAATCGGCATTAATGGGTTGTCGGTAATGGGCATTAATGGGTTGTCGGTAGCCAGCCACCGTTTCCTTTATTAAACTCTGGTGTTCGTCGTCCTTGCAAAACATGTGGGTGCTCCCTTACATTTCTGGGAAAGGGTCTTACAAAACTCAAAAGTGCTATTTTTCATATACAGCATCAAATTTCTGAATGAATTAGCGGAAGCTGCTCCACCAGGGAAAGTCACTACCTTTTATCAGTAACTGTGACTGTCCTGTCCTTCAGTGATGCACCAAGAAGTACTTGTTAGTTCTCTTCACTTAGTGACCAACCAGATTAAATAGGCACTTCTCTGTATCTGTTCATTGTGTTCCCGTCCCCCGTACAACGATCGACCTATCTCTATTCCTTGGCCTTTGCTTACCTCTGCTGTTTGCCTGTCCTCAGTGACCAGCCATGAATAGCATGCTGCCATCGCCGGGGTAAGGTATCCCCAGTATCGGCATTCATGTATAACAATGTACCTGTCTCCGTTCATCTGCTATAACTATCGCTTCTGTTATCTGCCGTCAGTGACCAGTCATGGACAACATGTTGCCGTCGCCGGGGTACAGTATCCCCAGTATCGGCACTCCACTCCACCAGCCAGACGATGACATGCAGATCCTACCACAGGCGTTACAGCAGCAACAGCAACAGGTGCAGGATGGTAGTGTGGTAGGATCCAGGCTATTAAATATATGCAGTAGAAGCTAAAACATAATAATGCCAGTAAGTAATACATGGGTTGCAATGGTTAATGGTGGGGCGTTCTCTCTTCAGCGCAGCCGCCTTTATGCCGCTTATTTCTGAATTAATATATGAAAATAGAAATATGAGGCGCAAAAACAACGTCTCACATTGATTTTGTTCCTTATCGCATGTCTCGTTAGCTTACAATTGCTGTCCCACTGTTGGTCTTAACTTTATTACCTTCTATTCGTCCTCGTTGAACCACGCTGTTCTGACATCCCTCCCCGCTACCCTCTGCCCGTCCCTCCCGCAGCAGCAGCAGCAGCAACAGCAGAGCCAGCAGCAGCAGCAGGGGCCGCAGCAGTCGCAGCAGCCGACGCCCACGGGGCTGGGTAACTTCACGCCGCACAGCCTGCTGCAGCCGCAGACGCCGATGATGTCTCCCTCGCTGCACCAGCTGCACGGCACGACGCCTTCGCACGGCGGCCACTCGAGCCACTTTAACCCGGCCACGCCGGGGCCCATGACGCCGCTCAACCCGGCCTCCAACGACCCGGGCATCGTGCCCCAGCTGCAGTGAGTGGGGAGTGTGTGTGTGGGGGGGGGGAGGGGGGAGGGGACTGTGGGGCGTAACGACCCGGGCATTGGAGCTGCGGCTGAGGCATCGTCCCCCAGCTGCAGTAAGTCAGGTGGGGGAGTGTTGGGCGTAACGACCCGGGCATCGTGCACCAGCTGCAGTGAGTCGGGAGCAACGACACGGGGAGTGTGAGACGTGCCCCAGGCTGTAAGTTACAGTGGGTCGGGTGGGGCCGGGGGTCTGTGAGGTGGGGGGGGGGGGGGGGCGTAACGGCCCGGGCATCTTGCCCCAACTGCAGTGAGTCGGTGGGGGAGGGGGTAACGACCTGGGCGTCTTGCCCAGCTGCAGTGAGTCGGTGGGGGAGGGGGTAACGACCTGGGCATCTTGCCCCAGCTGCAGCGACTCGGGCGATGCGTGACGACCCGGGCAGCGGAACTGTGGGATGTGAATTGTTACGTTACGGGGAGCCACGTGGGATGTAAAACATGGGGAGAAGAATTTACTCAACCACATATCGACCCTTAGAATATAAGAATTTCGACTTCGTCAGTAGCGTAGCGGCTTGAATTTTCGTGGGTCAATTGTCTTGTGTCTGCCAATCTTATGCCTGTGCATGTGTACTATGTGTGTCCCGTTTCTATCATGCTCTTCAATCTTACCACGTTACGTCCAAATTGCTTGTGTCACACATAAGTTGTCTGATCTGAGCCTTCACTGTCGTCAGGAACATCGTCTCCACCATTAACATGCTGTGCAAGCTGGACCTGCGCAAGATCGCCATGCAGGCGCGAAACGCCGAGTACAACCCGAAGCGGTTCGCCGCCGTTATTATGCGTATCCGAGAGCCCCGCACCACTGCGCTGATATTCAGCTCGGGGAAAATGGTGTGCACAGGGGCCAAGAGCGAGGATGACAGTCGACTGGCCGCCAGGAAATACGCGCGCATCATCCAGAAACTGGGCTTCGACGTGAGTCAGGGGGATGAGATAAGACGGGGTACTGGGGAGCTGAGCGAGGATTCAGGAATAGGGGCGTGGTAGTGAGGGTGCTGGGAATGTAAATGGGGCTGAGACCCCGGTAGTGCGGATGGGTGGCCGGGGAGTGGTTTTGCTTCGATGGATTAGAGGACTGTTGATACTAAAAATGTATTCCTTTTTTGGCAATCTATTAAATTTAGCGGTTTGGTGCGGTCCTCAATGGTATTTTATGATGATGAAAACCAGGGGTGCGGGGCCGGAGCCGCCGGAGCCGGCACATTTTGCCCGGAGCCGGAGCCGGAGCCGGAGCCGCCATGACATTTCACCCGGAGCCGGAGCCGATTTTTTCTTCTCCGGAGCCGGAGCCGTCTGAAATTTTTACGGCTCCGCATCGGCCCTGATGAAAACTAGCTATGCTGTTTGCGGCCCTTTAGCTTAAGTTGGCATTATTCGTCAGTTTATTTTATTTATCCACTAGCATGCCGAAGCGCCCTGTGTTTCTACCTCATTGTGATTTGTGTGTCGTTCTCCAGGCCAAGTTCGCCGACTTCAAGGTGCAGAACATGGTGGGCAGCTGCGACGTCAAGTTCCCGATCCGGTTGGAAGGTCTGGTGCTCACACACAACCAGTTCAGCAGGTGCGTACATAAATGGTGACGTAGTTCATGCGGTCTGTCTGTAGGTGGCGCATTTGCTGCTCTGTGTGACGTGGTAGCGGATAAAGCTTTTTAACACTAGACATTGCTGGCATGGTATTTTTGCCATTCTTCATATCATATGTTATTCTACAGTTTATCAGCAACGTGCATTTTTTGAACTCGGTTGAGATAGAGTTACGTTGTTAAATTTTTAACGATAATTATTTTTGCATCATTATGATTAGCAACAGTGAAATATTTTTCCGGCATATACTGGTCACTGGAATGCTTAAATTAAGCCGCATCACTTAAGAATTAAATCAGGACTTCAATTAATTATGCAGATGCCGTCAATTTTGCCGTAATAGTAACGCCGACATACTCATCTCTATTTATTTGCGTTATTTTACGTCGGCATCTCTGTAATGTCTTACTCCGGTAGACAGGGTAGACAGACCTAGCTTCATGTGAAACGTAATGCACTTGTGCAGGTGCATGTAGGTGGCAAAACTGTAACTGACTCAGCTGAAGCGCTCAGATAAGTGGCGATATCTCTGTGGCTGCCCATTTTCGGCCGACTGAGATATCTGGGCGGCAGTGCGCGGCTGCGGCCTTGGCCGGGTCGGAGGCTGACATCCGTCGTCGCCATAACAGACTGTATCTGTCTGCCGTACTTTGGTCAGAGATAGTGTGTGATAGGGCTTTAAAGGCCGCTGTGAGAGACAAGCCAGTGAGCCGACAATCTGCTGACGTTGACTTCAGGGTCCGTCGAAGGAGCGAACCTCTTGCCCCGATTATGCGTTGCGTCATTTGGATAACAGGGCTCAACTCAGGGAATGGATTGAATGGACTCGCGTGAATGGATTTGACATTTATTCCGGGATGTTATGTTACATGAGATAATGAAAGTTTATGTAATACATGATTTGAGGTTATATGCCTTCGCGGTTGATCCAGTTTATACATTTGATGGCAAATTTAATAACCCTCTTTGGTCGAGGAGCGGGCTGGTGTCTGACCCCTGCCTGACGGCTTTCTCGCGATTGATAGGAACGCGTTTTCAATAGAGAGCTAAAAATCACAGCTGACCTTCAATTCAAGCCGAATATTGACAACTACATTTTAAGGACAGGTTAGGTCACTGACCTATGACGTCACAGGTGAGATTCGTAGCATCGCAACGCCTTCGGTGCCAGATTATCTTTTGCGGGTAGATGAGACTTACTGGAAGGAGTACGTTTACGAGCATTCACAACTTATGATTGCTTTATCAGGGTCACAAGCTGATGTCAGTTCGCTCAGGTGACCTCGCCATTTCAATAAAGGAATTACGGAAGGTTATTTGGCGCCGGGATTGACCTAAAGTTATCTCAAGCACATTGCTTCGTGATTTCATACTTTCGGTCCTTGAAAGGTCCCTTGTAGGTGTTTTGTGTTTGTGTTTTCCATGATGAATTTTGTGTGACGTCATGCATAACGTCAATAAGGTCGCTTATTTGTCAGTTTTCGTCAAAACCCAAAGGGACTTAGCACTGCTAGTGTTCCGGGAAAATCACTAATAGACCCAGAAACTCCTGCCAAATCGAATGATACCTGAATGAATGAATGAATCGAATCAAATGATATCGACTGAATGCAATGTGACCCCTTGGACTATCTTAGTGACCTGGACTATTTTGACTTAACATTAACCTGACACCAATATCTTAAGTCGAACTTCCTCAAACGAAAAGTATATCATTCGATGCGCCTTAGCAAGACGAACACGATAGTGCCAAAGTCACAGCTCATTGACCATTTTTGGCAAAGTGTTGTTTTGCAAAATGTAATGGACCCCTACCATAGGGTCTTTAACACGACCCCAGGAGTCAAGCCCTCGTCCCGTAGGGCTATTGCGGGATCTTGTTCGTTATAGGGGACTTTGCCATACCCCTGCTATCTTCGGAATCACTTTGCTGATAATAAACATTACAATGGCCATTGACGGCCATCAGAAATCCCAAGGTAACCTCATTGACCTCATTGCTATCCCTGAGAGTGAGGTCACAGGTCAGTTTGAAGTGTTTTTGTTAACCTTTAGCAGTGGCAAATGTGGTATCCCGGCGATGAGACGTCTCCTTAGCACTCTTATCGATAGACAAGCATTGTCTCAACGATGCATACTTCTATACCAGCTGCCCTCTGCAGGTAGCGGCCCCTCCAACAGGCCAAGTCATTCTGATTGCTCCCCCAGTCCCGTTTTCTCTGCGACCATATAAGGTGGTCTGTGCCTTCAGCGCTTCTTACCTTTTATCTCCCACGTTTTCAGTTACGAGCCGGAGCTGTTCCCGGGCCTCATCTACCGAATGGTGCAGCCCAGGATCGTGCTACTCATCTTCGTCTCGGGGAAGGTGGTGCTAACAGGTAGGTCGATCGTCGTACCCCCGAAGACCCCAGGGGTGGGCGGTGGGACTTGGGCAAATGGGTGCGCCTTGCAGACAGCACTCAGCGGGTGTGTTATATGCGGGGATGAAGTAGGTGTATTGTGTCTGTGATAAACAATTTGTCGTCAGTTTAATGTTTGAATCGGTATTGCTTTTTATTGTAAGCAATCCGTCTAAATTTTGGGTGGAATTGATATGTTTTGCTCAGGTGTTGAACTTTCGAAAAGGTAGGACATGGAGTACAGGGTTTGATCTTACTCAAGCTTTAGAGCTTTCTTTTGACTAAGTTTCTGACTTCTGAAATGTAGTGTCGTTCCCGTCTCACCGACCACTAACCAGCTCTGCCCTCGCAGGAGATTCTCCCACTGTCGATTGACCCACTCCACCGCCGTCCTGCAGGTGCCAAGGTGCGTCAGCAGATCTACGACGCCTTCGACAACATCTACCCCATCTTACGGAGCTACAAGAAGCAGTAGCGGCCGGCGCGGACCGGTACCGCGGCCCGCCGTCCCGCTGCCAGGCGGCCAGCCTTCGGAGCGGGCGGCATGGCGGCGGTGCGGCCCGGTCTCGTTCGGCCAGAGTGTTCCAATCGACTGTGTGTTTCTATTGTATTTGTGCTCGCCGGCGCCACTGGGATGGCCCAAGTGTCACGTGACGTCCTGCGCAGTGTCCACCGTTACTGTGGGAGAGCCCGGAGTCAGGTCACGTGGGGATGGTCAAGATGTTATGTTTTTGATAAGCGGCTTTGTAAGTTGTCTGTCAGTTCAGGGCTGCGTATGGGGGTTGTCAGGTGAGGGCTGCCTGTTGAAAGCGCTACAGCGCCTCCTGGGAAAGGGAGCAGTCGTGGTGGTGGTCCCACCCAGCGCAATCGCTCCACTCACCGGGCCTTGAAAGTGACTACTTACCTCGCAGGCCACCCTGACAGTGTATAAAACATTATCGTGTCCGTGTACATAGGCGATCCTTTCGCCGGAAGGTCGTTTGACTGAATGTCTAAAACTGAATTTCGATATGTTTCGTTGTGCCCTGTTAAGCCTGGGATTGAGGTGCGACGCTTGTGTGGGTATGAAGCTGAACATGGAAAACAATGGTGGCGGGTCTCACAAGATGTCCTATTTTATTAGTTTCACAATTCAGTCTGTCCAGCACACGCCATCATCGGCCAATCAACGATTCTTTGATATTGTTCTTGGTTAGAATACAGTCACACGTGTCATTTGAAAGTGCTGCTTTTTTGTCGCAAGGGCGTGATAGATTGAAGTGCGGAGCTGTAGCGTTGTGCCACGTATCCTTAGAACCATGAGTGAAACTTTGAGCACCTTGGAGAGGGCTGAAATGTGTCGTCGTGGACTATTTCCTCGCGACTGTCAATTTCTGAAATCATTTTCTTGAAACAAGGGTCTTTTGATGTCAGTATGTTTCTTTAACCCCTTTCCTTCAAAGCTATTTGGCTGTCCGAGTGCACCCACAACTTTTGCAAATATATATGTAATGTGTGTGTGGCACAAAAGGGAAAACAGCAGTTTTCTTTCATTTACTCCTCAAATTTCTGCACGTCAGTTCTTAGCCTATTCGCAGAGCCGCAAACAACCTTGCTACATAGGCGGTGCCAGCAAGTCTTTCCGATAGTGAAGCCCGTGACTATCGAATGGTTGGATCTGTTGTGAATCTAGGACTGCAACTTACCGGATTAAGAGCTGCATTCTTGATTATACCTATGTCGATTTTAGGAGTCTTTTGCGACATTGTTATGGAAACTTTGTCCAGGGGTTTGCCGAATCGCGTCAGGCAATGTTCCGTAAAAGATTCACCACTCCATTCAATGCTATATCAAATTTCGTCTAAAAATGCATGGAACAAATATATGCTCGAAAAAAAAACTAAAATCTAAGGAGTTTTGGGGGTTGAATAAACATTGAGGACAGGTAACTACTGCTCACCAGCTTCTAATGCCAATGCCGCGCTACTGGATCCGCCAGGTATGTACTGGTAATGGTCACAAGCTGACGAGCTTCAGTTCCTCAGCCATTTTCTAATGATTGGAGCTGATGAGGAGATAAGACAGTTCACTCTCAATTTTTGATTTGCCAGCACGAACCCAAGCGATGCTTGTTTTCTACAACATAGGTATGTATTGTATTGCTCTTTGTCTTTAGGAAATGCGCTCAAGCATAATCAAATCTTATCGCTCAGTAATCCATCAAACACAATGGAAAGAAAAGAGATGAGTTTTTTTATAATGAAGGTTATCATTCTTTTATAAGCGCGGCACAAATAATTATATTACAGCCAAGGCATTATAGCAGACAATAGTGGCTATTTGCATGAAGCCTAGAAAACTGGCAGGTCTATTTATCGCCTTCTTGAAGTCTGTATGAGCGGCCTTGTTGTTACAAATGTTGCCTTTATTTTCCCTAAACACTTTTGTCTTGTTTTTAAACAAATTCATACGCATTGTACTTATAATATATTTCACAACGGTAAAATCCTGAGGTTTGTTTTAGAGGTGATCGCTTATATTACAAATTAGCTACTCTGACTTTTCTACTTTTATGAAGGCTATGGAACAGCTGATCAGACTCCAAAGTAATCTTATGGCACAAAATAAAGGTTATTTCAAGTAAATGCTCTTTATTTTGATGTTTTGTCATTCAAATTTTTTAATTTGATGTTACTAAACAGCAAATGACTTTCTTTAAATCGAATTTGAACATAAATTGCTCGTTTAATATTTAGTCATTATTACTTTTCTTACTACCACGAAACACATATGTTTCCCTCATACTCTCTCTCCTCACGCATCCCTCTCTCTCCCCGGTTGTCGTCGAGGGCGTGCGGCCTGGTGAAAATGATGGCTGTGGGATCCCTGGACGAAGAGATATTATCACCTGATTTTGTGGATCATACGAGAAGAATGTGTGGTCCTTATTTCAACTTCGTTTCAACTCCTCACAAAAACAGCACAGGTAAAAATGCTACTTTTTCCGGAAGGGCGTGGGGCTCGTGCGTGGCAGCCTGCTGCCAATCAGCTGATCGGGGGTCGGACATTTAACTCCATAGAAAAACACCGTCTTCTCGCAATGCTATTAGAACATTCAATTGGGACATGCAAGGATATGAAGTGTGTTTCCTCATCTGAAGGTACTGTAGGTATTTTTGTTTTCATGATGGGGTGTGGCATTATTTTTTTTTTCTGACAGTCATGGTGGGTGTGACAGGAACAATGACCTTTTGCTGAAAATGTTGCATTTGAGTAGCCTCTTCAGTTTAACAGGAAAACAAGTGCAGATGTTTCCCTTGATTAATATTGCTCAATATTTGCAGATAATACTGCATGAGTCTCATGCATGATATCCACCCACTCACTTGATGTTTGTCAAAGGAGCATAGATGACATTTATCAGTGGATCTGGCTGGTACTGTAATTCCCTAATTGCCCATATTTATCTTAATGTCAAATGTTGATATAATTCATCTTTTTCAGATGCTGTCCTACACTTCAAGATATTGGTGCCAAGTGCAGCTGCTGGTGCTATTATTGGCAAAGGGGGCGAAACAATTGCCCAGCTTCAAAAAGAAGCTGGTGCTAGAGTCAAAATGTCCAAAGCCAATGATTTCTACCCTGGTAAGTATTATATTATATTTGGATAGATTATCCTTATACTTGAGAGAAGACCTTCAGAATAGATTCCTTCTTTCATTCTTGCTCAGTGACCAGCAGTTCAATTTACTTTCATGAAAAAATGGATGTAATAATTGCCTCATGACAAGTATGGATGATGATTCAGTCAGTTAATCAACTTGAAGCTTTGCTGCAAGGTGTAAAGTATTTTAACAGTTTGTGTTTTAAATGTTGCACTGTTGAGTTCTTTTAGTGGTTCAACTTTTGCTGTAAGGTATGCTGTCAAGACAGGAGGTACCAATGTATAGCTGAAAAAAAAATGTTGCAAGAAAAGAAAGATTGTCTTTACTAAGTCATAAGATGACACTTTACTAAGTAATAAGATGACAGTGTTGAAAAACAGCATTTATGAGATAAAAACTGTTAATCCTAGATAGTTAAATTGTTTTTCCAAAGATATCTGCTACTCAAAACTGTAATATAATCATTGTAACAGTGTTGCTCTGTTCTACTTAGTGGATGTTTGGGTTTTGGTTGAAAAAGACATTGTATGGTTGCTGGGATTGAAACTATCTGGTTTATTTTGCTTTGTTGTTTAACTTCCCTGATGCATACAAAACAATGGCTCTGAAATGATTTGAGGTCTAGAATAAGTTTTTCATGAGTTGGTTGTGTATTACAATCTTTCAAAGGATGTAGGTATGTTTCTTATGGTAGATACATATTTGTCATCTGGTGACATTTAATCCTTGAACTGTTCAGATGTTCTGGAAAAGTAAAGTCAGGTTCTTGCCCAATTCCATAACCATGAAAATTTGGTAATTGAAGTAGGTACACACCACACAGCTACTTCCTCAAATCTTTGCTACTGCCCAGGTGATGTGACTCTCCATGCTGAAGCTTTCAGTGAGCTCCTGGAGCATGTCTCAGACTGTCCCCTGGTGCTGTCCACAGGAACCACTGAGCGTGTCTGCCTCATCACTGGCTCCCCTGAGGCAATTCTGCAGGTGCTGCAGTTCATCCAGGAGAAAATCAGAGAGAAACCAGATCCCAATGGAAAGCCAGCCATTGACTTTGATAATAAGATGATGGCAGAGAGAGACAAGCAGGTGAGATGCTACCTTTTTAAAGCTGTGCTTGAGACCTATGTATATTGCTGCGTGTTGTGCGGGCTCTTTTGTGGATCACATTATACTTTTTGCTATTTTAATCAATTGTGTTGCCTTATAACTGATAGGTTCCATTTAAAGATGGGTTCCATTTAAAACAAATTCAATTCTTGAGTGATAAAAATGTGACACATGATTTGTTGAGTATCAAGGGCAGATGACTTCTTAGTATGTTATAAACAGTTTGTATGACAAACATGCTGAGAAGTTGCTCAACCTTTCTGGAAACCTATCACTAGAGAGCTTACCTAAAGCTAACTGGTTGATTTTCATTACAAAGAGTAAGCTTTCCTAACGTTTGGTCCCAATCTTTTTCTGTCATATGACATGTGAAGTTACTTATAATATTAGGCCCATGAGGTTTGTATTCAGATGGCCCAGCTTCCAAGCAGCCCAAGTCAGCTTTAAAGCTCTGCTATCACCTGTCCTTTCCTAACTCTGATCCACATTTATAACGATGCCTCTGCTGAGGTATGATGTCTGATGTATAGCTGTTTTTGTGCTATCCAGCTATTGTTTCTTCCTATTTATCCTATTGGATATACCTCATTATTTATATTGTCTCATGCAGTCAACATGAGCCCAATTTGAACATGCGTTTTTTTTTAGAGAAATGTCTGATCATCAAATGCTTTTCTGGAAAGCCTATCAAATAATTTTCCAGTAACAAGATGTGCCTGTGCTTGTCATTACCCTGTTGTTGTCATGGATTGCACTGGCAACTAGACATTGATGAATTCAGCAATTCATCGCGTCTAAGACTTGGACGCGTCTAACTAGACGCGAAATGGAAGTTTCCACCCCTAGGGAGTCAAAAGGCTTCAAATTGTTTGTGAACCACAGCACAGGCTGCAGGCAAAGATAATGTTGAAGACATGTGAAAACAGTGACTCGTTTTCATCTGGAACATGAAAACACTCTTAACGCTTGGCGAGCATCGGAACTAAATAGTGTTCACTCTGCATCATTCTTTCATTTTGACAGATTTCACTGTCATCTGATATCGAAAATCTGGCATCGCTCCACTCATGTCACCCTGCATTCAGCAACAACAGCCCAGCTAAGCCAGCCCAATAATTATTCATTCATTCAAACACAATACCTGTCGGCACTGCGAGGAAGGTTATTGCCGTTCTATTTTTCGCGGTTTATGAACATAAGCGGCTCCGAACAATGACGGTCGTCAATTGTGCGATTTCCAGGTAAAGATTCTGGTGCCAAACAGTACTGCCGGTATGGTGATCGGCAAGGGCGGCAACTACATCAAGCAGATCAAGGAGGAGACGGGCGCCTACGTGCAGATCTCGCAGAAGGCCAAGGACCAGACCCTGGCCGAGCGGTGCATCACGGTTATCGGTGAGTACCGGTTGCGGCTGGATGGGGTGAGCTGACCCGGCCGTCACATTCTCTGGTACATTCACCGTGACCCGTGCCGCCCGGCGGTGACACCGACCCACCGACCGGCCGGGTCGCCGTCTTTTAAATCGCTCGGGGAGTGCCGGAACTGTCTGCCGTCGACACGCTGATGCCCCGGGCCGCGAGTCGGCTTCCGCTGAAACTGAGCCGCCGTGGTTACCGGAGCGCTCGCTCGGTCGTTCCGCGGGCTGGACGGTGTGTGTGTGGGGAATCCTGGCCAACGGTGGCGGTCGTGACGGCCCTGCGGGCTGCCTGTCGGTGTCCCCACCGCCACTGCAGCCGGCTCATGACGCACCGGTTCTCCTGGAAATGGGAGGCGGTCGGTAAATCGGAGGTGTGGTCAGCCGGCTGGTAACTGTGACGTGCATGGAAGGCCGGAGAGGATGTTACGTGGTATGAGCGTGTGTCTCCTTCGGCCGCTTCCGCCTCTCTAGCTGTATCCCGGATCGTGACATTTGTGATATTTGGTCACTTCGAAAATCACCGCTGGTTGACGTTTGGCATGGGTTTGACTTGAGCATGGCTACTCAGTGTGACTCCGTAATGCATTCGCCCGTGCCTCAACTAAGAACCAGTCTGAGCGACGTTTTAAACCCCAGCAACATGACAGGAGCTCAACTGGGACCGGTGTCAGCTGGGAAGGCGTGACCGCCAGTTGGGAATATCCGGTGCCGCGGCGCCGGCTCCGCCAGCTACCTGCCCATGCAGCGTGCGGGCCCGGTTTTTGTGCACGCGCTGCCGGTGCACGCTGAGGTGATATCGGCGCCGTGAGCTGCGCCGGTTATCGCCCCGTCCAGTTCCTGTCTGAAACTGCCGCGACCGCTCTGAGCAGGCAGTTTTTATGAGGCGCTGAACCCGTGACACTTTTTGTCGGCTTTTTGTGCGTTCGATCCTGTGGGTTACTACGGCGATGCGCAGTTCGTCAACTCTGCCGCTTTTGGCAGAGATCCAAGTGCGCCATACGTATCGTCCGAGCTGTGTCGCGTCCTTCAGGCGCCGCTCCCGCTGTCTCCGAGTCTGTTGCTCGGTCTCCGGCCGGCGCCGCTGCCGCACCTGGCTCGAGCCGCAGCTCACTCGCTCGACCGGCGAGCTGCGGCGCCGGCCGCCGCCGCTGCTGGCGGGGTCACTGGCCGGGGCTGGGCGGCACCGACCTCGACCGGCCGGCCGCGGCTTCAGTTAATGGCGAGACGCAGCGGCCGCCAGAGGCTGCCACCGAGACGCTGAACGGGATGCGGCGGAGATTGCACGGCGCCGCTGCTGACTGGCACGTGGCTTCCTCGGGCCGCGGCCGGGCCGGCCGGGCGGACGCCATTCTGCGTACCTCCGCCTGCATGGTGCGTGCATGGCACGCGGTGACGTCACGGACAGCTGAGCCGAGCCGTGCCAGAGGTGCTCGGCGCCGTCGGCCGCCCCGCCGCCCGGATACCGGGCGAGCCGCCGGCGGCGGTATTTGAGGAAAGCGGCCGTCGCGGTCGCCGGGCGCCGATTGCGATCAGCGGCGAGCGGATTGTTCCGGGCTGCAGCTGAGGGGTGATCGTGCCGCCCCGCCCCCGCCCCCGCCCCCGCTCGGTGCGGCGGCCCCATCCCCACCGACGAGCCCTCGTGGCGTCTGACGGCCGCGTGGCACAGGTGAAACCGTTTCGGCCAGCTGCGTCATCGTGCCCCGCCCTGCGCCGGTGGAAACCGAGATAGTATCTTCACTTGCCGGCTACAAAAACGCTGGGACGTTCGCATGAACTGGGCCTCGCTTGGCGTCAGCCGTCGAATTGCTGATGCCGTATATTTGTTGAGTAAACACGGCTGGTTGTCCGTTTTTCGCGGCCTGGATGCCCGGCTGGTGGAAGGGGCCCGTTTAGCGGCGGTGTCGGCTGGCTCGGCGCCGCCGCCGCCGCTGGCCGGTCGGTCGGTGGGCGGGGGCGGCGGCGGCGGCGGTCGGCTTCTCTCACCTCTGCCGCCGACCCTGTGCGGCGGCGCTCCATATTGATTGGATGGCCGAGTGACGCGGCCGCTATCATCGGCCCTCCGAGTGAGAGCACCGTACCGCCGCCGCCGGCCGGCCGCGCCGCGCCCCCACAACTCGAGTCCGCCGAGCCGTCACGGCTGCCGCGAACGAGCTGCTGTCTTATCCGGCGGCCGGCGGCCAGCGACGGCCATTTTGGTTTGTCAGTGGCAGAGGTGGCCGTCTATTTTGGGCACGCCGTGCCGGTGACATTTACAACATGTCACATCTGCGCACTGCCCCCGATGGTGTGTGCATGTGCTGCCCTTGATGTTTGGGGCCAATCCGGTGTGCCTTTGTGAATGTCGCGCCGCCCTGCTCGGTCAGTGTTGTCTGCCGAGCGGCGCGGTGGGAGGGGTGGGGCACACCGGCGCAGGTCGACCGCCGGCGCCCGACGAGCTCTGCCGCGGCTAAACTGTGCGGCTCCCCGGCGCTGGGTTAATGGGCGGGTCACGACCAGCCCGCGCCCGCTCATGAACCGCTCGTGATTCGGGCCGCACGGGCCTGAAAGGAACGCTCATCCGGGAGACTTTCTCTGCCGGATAAATTCATGCTCATAGTTGATTACATCTTGGTAACGGTCGACTCGGGAGGTATGCTTTGCAGATAAACGCTGTATATTCTGGACAGGGAGTTTGGTCGCTTTCTTTATGACCCTGAACAGCCTGAAGTTTATTTATTGATCGCTCGGAGTCGGCCAACTAATATAACATTTTTAATTTCGCCGACGGCTGCCTGCGTTCTCCCAATGGCTGAACGATGGATGCAGAATGTGGTTAGTCCGAGCTCCAAAGGTTAGCCTTGTGAAGCTGAACGGTTATCGGCTGTTTGCTCGGTTTTCTTGAAATGCTCGCGCAACTCTTGCTGTTTCGTCATTTCGCTAGACTGAGCGTCTGCGGACATTTTGTAACTCCTGCTATTCCATGCACCCACATCTACCACGGAAAGGTCAAGAGTGCCCTGCGGGACGCCATGCAAGAACAACTTATTGAACTGTCATTTCCGGCTTTCCAGGCTGTTAACCATGCATAAAAATGACATCTCGGTACAAGAAAACGACAGTTAACGGATTTCAGTTCACCTCGCATTTTGTGATGCATGGCGAGAAAAGGAAGGACCTCAGTCATCATTCCGTCCCTGCCATTTGCCACGATAAATTCATCCTCTCGCCATCACCGGTAGAGGACATTTGATGACACTACTATTCTCTGAGAGCCTGGCCGGCCCGCCCCGCCGCCGGCCGCGGCCATTTTTCCGTGGCCGATTGTTGCGGCCGATCGGCGGGTGACTCGCCAACTGGTGCCGGGGCCGGGGCCGGCTCTGGACGGCTGCGGCGCGCCGCTGGCACCTCGCCGGCCGCCGCCCTCCCGCGGGCTGCCCCCGACAGCTGGCGCCGCCGCAGCCACGGCCGAGACCGGGGTGAAATCCCCGCGCACCGCCCAGCTGAGCGGTGCGTGAGCCCCGCCGTCGGCCGCTCGGCTGACCTTCGACGCCGTTTAAAGTCCGCCCGCTCGGCCCGGATCGCGTCGGCAGGGCGGCGCGGCGGCGGCGGCGGCCGGCGGAGCTCAGGAAGGGTGGGTTTAGCTTGCGCAACCGTGGCCGTCGCGGCGTGCGGCCGGTCAGCTGACGGTACCAGTCAGCTGACTGAGCCGCCGCTCGACCTTGACCCTGCGGTTGTTCACCTTCGGACGCGGCGGTAGCGTCCGGCCTTAAATGGCCGTCCGGCACCGCTGGGCTATCGGTGGACCGGGCCGTGTCTGGGCCGTGTGCCGGCCGCTTACTGCACCGACCTGCATCGAACAGCGCTCCGCCGCGCCGGCCGACCGGCCCGTAATTAGGTGCGCCGCGCACGGACCGGCCGAGCCTCCGCCGCGGGCCCCGGCCGGACATCGAACCTCTCCGCCGGCTCATATGCGTCACTTAATGAGTTTCGGGGGATATAAGATCGATTTGGCATGGATTGCCGGAGCGGAGATGGTGGCAGCTTGGGCGGCGCCTGCTCGCCGTGCACAGTGACACCAGTGGAGCACTTTCTCCGGCCGGCGCTGCTGCCATCCTGTTCATGCCCAGGTCTCGCTCTCTCGCTCTCTCTCAGCCCCGCCCGTCTTTCCCAGTCTCTCTTTCTGTGCACGCTGCTTTCGCCGATCGCCATGCTCTCACTATCTCCCCCCCCCCCGACCCGGCCCTGCCCCGGGTGCGTTGTTTTCGTCTGTATGGTAATGCTGTGAGCATGTCATTAGTCACCATGATGGCTAAACGAAGTGATGCATTATACATATGATCAGTGAATGGTATATCTGACGGGCGGCCATTTTTTAAACCATCCGTCCCCGTCGTTCGCCACATACCTACCGGATTCCATACGTCACGAGGTACCTGCTCGGCATCCGGTGCGGTCCGTTTCCTGATGGGACAGCTCATGAGCCGCGCGGCGGCCATTGCCGTTCCGCTGGGTGTCCTTGGCCGTGGCCGGCGCCGGTGACGCCGCCGCCGGCCGGTCGGCGGGCTACAGCGGCGCGCCGACACCTGATGACGTCAGGATGGCGTCGGCCGACCCGTTTTGCGTCATCGGCCGCTCTCCTGGCCGTCGTCCGCGGCGGCGGAGGCTGCGCCGCCTTTGTTACGACCACGCCGTCTGTTGTGCCTGATATTGATTTGCCTGACTGGCTGGCCGCGCCTGGCCTGCTCTCCGGTCGGTCGGTGTGGTGGGCGAGATGGACATTTTTAGCGGCGATGATTGCGGGTCTATGACGTATAACGTCTGTTTTTGTGTGTTTGTAATGACTCATTTGATTCACTTATAGCTTACGCGATAATGAACATTGAGAGATGTAACCGAAAGCGACTTGTTGCTTTGCCTTTGCCACTAAAAAAAAAAAAATAGTGGGCTTTTTTAGTCCTTGTCAGTGCACGCTGCTCGATAGCATGACCTGACTGCTTACCTGACCCGATAACAGGAGAATGGTCTCTGAACTCTGACCCTTCCAGAATACATTGCTCATTGACCGGACCTGACCTGGTCTGACCTTGGGCTAGGTCACCACCCTATCAATGCACACATTGCTCAATCACCTGACCTGCCCTGACGTCTGTGCCCCTTGTGCCTACAGGTGAGCGCGAGGTCTCCCAGGCGGCCTGTATGATGATCCTGATGAAGGTGAGCGAGGACCCGCAGTCGGGTAGCTGCCTGAACGTCAGCTATGCAGACGTCAGCGGGCCGGTGGCCAACTTCAACCCGACCGGCTCGCCGTTCGCCGTCAGCAGCTCCGGATCGCCCAGCGGACAGAGCAACGGCAACGTCGACTACGAGAACTGTGAGCGAGACCGAGAGACTAGGGTAGAGGGGAATAGGGAGTGGTCGTGGCGGGAGTGTAACGTTGGGAGATAGGCATTGGGATCATTGATCTTTGGTGGGAGAGGCAGCTGAGGCAGTGAAACCGATAACGGTATGGGTAGGACCAGTTATCAATATTTAAAGAGTCGAAAAGATAATGCAGGATTTTTGCTGCCTTTGTGACAATGGGTTTGAATGCAGAAGTAAACTAGGGATGATCGTATGTATGACACTGACGCTGACCGAGACTGACTTGTGCTTTAGTCACCCTGAACCCAACTTGTCGCCGACCTCTCGAACCCATCGGGCACAATCAATAGATAACCGCGTATATCTGAGCTGAGTGGCTGCCTACGTGTCCCCATTCACCTGAATGACAAGTGCTTCATCTCATATTGGCTTTACCGTGGATCCAATTATCAGCCGACTGAATGTAAATTAGATCCACAGCGGCGTGAATCCCATGAGCTGAGCTCCAGGCACGAGCCGACCCTGCCAGTCGTTCTGCGTAGTGGGACGTGTTAAAATGCATGCCGGGCAGCCGTACGAGTGTTTCCCGTTTTCGCCGCTCCCTGAACACTGTTGGGGCAGTTTATGACCCAGGGGAACGCACTTATGCGAGAGAGCGTCGAATGGACCTGTGATGTGGACGAAGGTAGTTATATTTCAACGGATTGGACTATCTGTATCCTGTTTTGACTTAGTGTCATGAACTTTCTCGTACCAGAAGAGTCTGGTTGGGTCCCCTCCATTCGTAGACGGTTCCTGATTCCATGCTCCATCCAGTGCTGCCCTGCCCAGTGTGCGCTCCCTGTCCCACTCAGTGCGTGCTCCTTGTTCCGCCCAGTCTCCACCTGATGCCCATCTAGTGCGAGCTCTGTCACGCTTAGTATACGCTCCCCGCCCAACTGCGTCCTCTATGTCCCGCTCAGTGTACGCTTTCTCCCCCGCTCAGTATACGTTCCGTGTCCCGCCCAGCGCGAGCTCCCTGTCCCGCTCATTGTGAGCGCCCTGTCCCGCTCAGTATACGCTCCCTGTCCCGCCCAGCGCGAGCCCCCTATCCCGCTCAGCGCACGCTCCCTGCCCTGTTCTGCCGTGCCGCCCCGCTGCAGTGAGCGCCCTCTGACCTGTCGCGGTCGGCCCGTGTTTTCCTGCAGTCGTGGCCAACCCGACGGTGCTGGCCAACGGTCTTCAGCTGGAACTGCACCCGCTGCCGCACAACGGGACGGGACACCACCTGACGCCGCAGACGCTCGATCACATCCACAATACGCTCCGGAGCAGCGGCTACCCCGAACAGGTCAGAGGAGCGGAGAGGATAGAGGAGCGGAGAGGGACAAATGGATAGAGGGACGGGGCAGCGGCTATCCCGAACAGGTCAGAGGAGTGGAGAGGGATGGAGGGATAGAGAGATAGAGCAGCGGCTATCCCGAGCGGGGCAGAGGAGCGGAGAGGACAGAGGGATATAGGGACGGAGCAGCTTCTATGCCGAACAGGTGAGAGGGGCAGCGGAGGTAGACAGACGGGGCAGCGGCTATCCCGAACAGGTGAGAGACGCCATGGAAAGTAGTGGGACGGAGCAGCTTCCATAACGAACAGATGAGAGGGGCGGAGAGGGATAGGATAGAGCGAGAGAGGGAGGGAGCAGGGACTTCACAGATGAAAAGGTAAGATGGAAGGGGAGGACGGAAGGGTAGAGTGCGGCTCAATGTTTCCGGGGAAAGGGATGCTCAGGGTCGCAGAAGGGCACCCTGCTGATACGCGGGATGCGTGAAGGTAGATGTCGCAGATCAGACATATTGGGTGACCCAACATTGTAGTTTTTGCCTTTACACGGCAGAACGACAGCAAGGAGAACGCAGAGCCTAAGCTGAACAGGTCATGGCCATGGAAGATGCCGTCCCGAGATACGAGGAGCTTACATAGGAAAGGTTGAACGCTCTGGGGATTCCCAACCAGATAAGAGGTGAAATACTGTATAGCCGTAAGACGCTGACATGTTGGCAGAAAGCTGTACTTACAGCTGGACGCCCACAATAGAGCACAGTCAGCCGTCATTACCAATTCTCAGTCGGACGTTAGATGATGTAAAAGCCTGTTGGCAACGTGGGCTATGTCATTGGGAAGCCCCGTTTGCACTCACTCTGCCTCTGTCCGGTAATGCATTGTGGGCGGGTCGCGGCCGAATATGTCAGACCATGTCAACTCGGTGCATTGCAACCGGCTTTTGAGCTCTATCACAAGGGACGGCCGACTTCTAGCGTGTACTGTTTGAAGCCTGGCCGACCGAACCTAAACAGAACGCTCTAATGCGTCCCGCTCTGAGCTCAAAGATCGCGGCGAACACGGCCGAAATGCACGTGTCGCACGGTCCGAACACGGGCCGGATTCGGCACGGCGCCACATAATGAAAACGTCCATGTGGAGCATGTCAGTGTGCAGGGGCGTCGGTTCAACGGCACGGTAATCTGGCCGCCGGACAGGCCGGTTTAATTTGGGCGCCGTGTGTCCCCGTGCCGTGACAGGACTGATGGTGCGCCTGATGGCATTCGTGCCGCCGTGAGCGGGTCATGAAGTACTCCGGATCGGTTGCGCTGTTACCAACAGCGTCCACGGACGTTCTTAACGGTTACTGGTTTACAGTAAACATTTTGAAAAGTAACTTTTCAAAACACAAAACACAGATCCCATGCCATGCGGTAAACCCGGCTTGTTGGGTTGCATTGGTATCAATTTGGCATCAATCCTCCATGACTACGACGTCGTATGATGAGGTACCGAGAGCTGAATCTCTGCCTCTTATTCAAGGCTCGGTTCTGATTCACCTCGTCCGCCACGGCTTGAAGTGCCCCAGGCTGTCTGTATCAGTGCACCGGAGCGGCGGCTCCCGCCGGCCTGCGTTGCAGCTCACCTCAACCTTTCATGCAGCTCCGCAATAGCACAGCATGTGACGTCATCGTGGCAGCGCCGGCGGCTACAAAATTGTGCGGACAGTCTGAGATTGGCCGGTCGCTGAGCGCTGGCCGGCGGTGCTCTATTTTAATCGGCCGGCCGTCTCTCGCCGCCGGCGGCTGTGACGTACTCCCTGTGCCCGGGGCGTGGAGCGGAGAGGCGAGTCTGTGGCCCACGGTCCCACACCTGACCGGGCGGCGAGCCTCCGCACGAGCTGAGCCGAGCTGACTGAGGGTGGGTGGGGTGTGATGGCTGGTGTAAGGCTGGTTAGGTGGTGCCTGAGTGAATTCGGCGTAAAGATGCCGTGTTTTTATGGAGGCTAGTGTCGTGTTTTTGTGTGCCGGGCGCCGGGTGGTTGTTTTATTTAAACAGGCTGAGCTGGCACACGTGGGATCTGAGTGATGCTGGTATAAACTTGGGAATACTTGTGCTGAGCTTATGTTCACACTTCTTTGCATTGAGCTTGTGAGGTAAAATTATTATTATTAAATTGCTATTAATTATTATTAAATTAGGGCGCAAAATGACCTCGCAGTCGGCGCGCCCCTAACCCCCCAACAAACAAACAAAGAACAAATTTGCCGTGTGCAGGAGAGTTCGTTCTTCTAAGGTGCAGTAATCTCGTTTTGATTACACTCAGAAGTATCAGTGATTGCAGCAGCTTTTGAAACACTCACAGGTTGTGACGGAGGGAAGACGGCACTGTCCCCAAGACGGCACCTGACATTTTTTAAAAATCATAATGTGGGTAGCTTAGATACCATGTCAATAGTTGTGCCAGGTTTTTTATTTTATTACAATCGTGTTTAATTATTTGCTCGCATTGTCTCATACCTACGTGACCATTGCGAAAATGCGAAAATTTCCGTACTTATGGAGCGAGAAGGCATGGAGCCGACATGCGTGCAGCGTACGCCAATGAGGTTCTGATATTGCCCGTAATTTTTAGCTCGTCGCTGATCGCTAGCGTTAGTATCTGAGTGGAATCTTTTGGCTTTGGCAGTCCTTTCCCCCACATGTGATTTGCAAGTCCCTTTTCAAAGATGTGCTACCTCTGGTGATGCAAAGTGAGAAGTTTGCCGGAAAAGCAATTAACACATTGTAATGAAATTCTCTCGAAGAGTTCTCAACCCTTCACATGACATTGCTTCCGGCACTTACTGATTCTGATAGATTCTGACGAACCGTGAACTAACTAACTATTAGCATATCCTGTTTTAAATGTACACCGTGCCAGCGCGATGAGCTAAAGCCCGCAGGGCAATGGACATCCGCAACTAGTTTGAACTCTCTGTAACCTTTCGAATTTCGTTATGTGCACAAGTTTCATGTCCTGTAGGCAAATGTGTCGAAGCTGTTCAACCACATGGACTATGAAGGCCGGAGGCGTGGTGTGCTGCATGGTCTTTCCGAGGATGTTCTCAAGTATTTCTTGTTTGGGGTGACTGTGTCTTACTAACCTACATGAAACTTGTGTGGTTTGAGTGAACCCTCTCAGTGTGTGTAACTCCAGTTTAGTTGATGCGCTCGACTCATTCAACGGCAGAACTAGGAAGGTTGCCAGTCCCACCCTCTGTTTCTAGCTGCATCATGTAGGACGTAGGTGCTTAGACACTGCCCAACCGTATTGGCCCTACTTGGCGAACGACTATCAGATGGGTATCGACATGATTGATGTAAGATAACATCTATCATTAGTGTCATGTTAACCACTTTGTGATATCATTGGCGGTGATTCGGCGATCGGCCACTTGTACCCGTCTGCCGGCCTTGTCTGGAGTGATGACAAGACAGGCTGGCGATTATTTGCAATGGGGCACTCGTTTTGACCGCCGAGCTGCTTGTCAAGTCTAACGCAACGGAAGAGATTCTTTTTGCATTTATTCTGCTCTGCTTTTAGATCAATGCTGCTAATTTGAGTAACAGTCGGGGCTGTGGTGTTTATGTCGTGCTGCTCCAGTTTGCTGAATTGACCCTCTGAAATTATGTTCGGGACTATGAGATTATTGACTACGATATAATTTAGAGGAGACGTACGTGCCATTGTTGTATGCATGACAATCTTCGGTCATTTCAGTCCTAGAAATCTGCTCCTCAAGTCTGATAGTCAGATGAAAAGATTGCGATCCGTGATTCTCGCCGATCACGCTAAGTTGCATGATCCCAGAATCCGAACCGTTCTGCCCTCTGCATTCGTCGCTCTGACCGGTGCTGCCATCTGTGTTCTCAGGCCGCTAACGAGATAACGACTGCGATCGATACGCTGGCCATGTACGGTATTCTGGGCATCAGCGTGCCGGGCTCTCCGATTTCGCCGGGCCAGAGCTCGCTGCCCGTCTCTGGAAGCTATCCGCACCCCTCGAACGCGCTGATGGCCGGCCTCAATGTCTCCACCAGGTGAGCCACCGCCTGGACTTCACTCTGACTAGAGACTGTGAGGAAGAGAGTGAGATAGTGGGCGGTCCACCTTTGCACTCGTCCCAGACAGGGTAAGATACGGTCATGAGAGATTAGATGATTAAGATCTTAGGTAGGATTTAACGCCTCTGTCGGGCATGCTGCTTGTTATTGTGCGCTGTGTGTGGTTTGTGATGCATGTAGATATCAGTCTATGATAGATGAGTACACCACTGACGGTTGACTGGCTGTCAGTGGCAACGAGAATGGATGGCGCCACTTAGTTGATTGCCGGCTATGATATGCTCGTCTGGGCGGCGGGGCCGTGCTGTGGGCTGGCCCTCGCCTCTGCTGGTGCCCCCGGTATCTGACGCCGTGCCGTCTCCCCGACAGTGAGTCTTTGAACGGCAACTCCTCGCTGTACAGCCCGCTCTCGCCGATGGTGGCTCTGCCGTCGTCGGGCTCTCAGGGCGGCCCGCCCGGCTCGCCCGGCCGCAAACAGGACCCGTTCACGTCCACGGCGGCCGAGGCGTACGACCCGTTCCGCGGTCCGGCCGCACTCAGCCCACTGCCCGTCAATAACAACTCGTACGGGCTGGGTACGCAGTCGGGTGGCCTGGCCGGCCTGAGTAAGAGCCCGCCGCCGCCGGGCGTGCTGCAGTCGGCCATCATCAAACAGGCCGAGACGCCCGACGGACAGCACAAGGTCGACCTGGAGGTGAGCGACGCGACGGGGGAGGACTGAGGGAGGGGGACCGGGAGGCGGCAGTGTCAGGTAAGGGTATGGAACGGGGACGCTGGCTGATGGGAGTTAGCTCGCTTACGACCAGCACAGGTCATAAAATGAACTTTTTACATGGAGAATGCTGGATTTTAGAGCTTGGTCTCAGCAAAATCGAAGAAATAAGCATGTATGACGTCAAACCCATTTTCGCATGTAACTACTTTTTCATAACTTCTAAGCGCTCTCACTTGTGGTTGTGTCTATTGAGTCGATTGAGATCATCAATGAATCCGACATTGAGTCGATCGGTGGCTTTTTTGGATTCCACGTGGCCAAACCTGGATGACACCAAGTCAGGTCATAGCCCTGGGCGGAACGATGACTCCTTTGCCTCTAAAATCATCCACCCATCGGAGAGCGATATTCTGCTGGACCAGCAGACGGTCCTGTCGATCGATTCCGGCCGGTCCGGGCCGCCGATGGGCGTGCTGACTCGGTAGTCACCGCCGCTGGACTGTTGATTATATGAGGGAGCTGCGGCGACGCTGGGCCGGTAATAGGCTGCTCTGTGGTGTCGGGGTGTCTGTTTTACCGCGAGACTGGATGGTCGCTGATGCTGGTACTCGGGCGGACTTAGGATCGTGATGCTGGAGAGCAGACACAACAGCGGGGTGGTCACTCTGGGTTCTGCGCCGCCTGGCTCGAACCAATAAGGTCCGTGGTATTTAATTATTTGGTTCATAAATTTGCCGCGCCTCCAATGTTACGAAGCTCGGCCTTATTTTTAGATCCACAAAGCTGTTCATGCTAAGTATTAACCTTTACATTTATTCTTGTCAATGACAGTTTTCTGGGAATTTAGCTTTCTTTTTGCTCTTGACATTTCATTTCTGAAATAGTTACCTATTCTAAGGCCTGATAATCGTTCACCGTATGTTCAGTATCCATTTGTTCTTGTCGTTCACCGGTTATGATGCTGATTGCATCGGCCCAAACGTTATCGTGACGCCATGTCAACCTAAAACTGGTGTCCTTCTCAATCCATGATAGCAGGAATGAAGGTCTCGAAAATACATTTCGTAGCAAATGTTCTCTGAAGCTAGTTATTTCCTTTGCTTCCTCTATGTGACCTCTGACATATACCAAACTGTAGCCAACAATCATCCTCAGTCAGTTTGAGTGGAGTTACGGCCTGTCTCCTTTTCCTCTGAGCTCGGGAGCGTTGATTTATGCCGGTTATATGTCAGACTTAAATGTCAATTCCAGAAATCGACGCCCCGACCTTCCCGCCTACGCCATATATCAGCTCGGGTGGCGTTATTTATATCTTATTTAGGATACAGAGTGTGCATGGCGAGTTTATCGGCCGAATGTATCACCCATGTCTCATAGTTAAGGGAGTAGCGGTGCTCCAAATCGCTTGTTTCAGATGATACATCGTCTGATGTCGTTGTCTTCTTACTTGGATATTATAATTTTAACAGTGTTGTTTGGGGCGACGAGATATGCTCATGGTAAATAGGTCGCATTATCGCTAACTGTCCTGTTCCTTTTAGCACGTTGATCTCTTGCTAATCTCAGATTTACGAATCGTCATCGGACTTACGTTCCATGTCCATACCTCAGTCGGCACAGTCTTCTACAGCTTGTATAGTGCTTAGATCGCCGTTCTTTTGACTCGTCATTTGTAGGCGCTCGCTAGGTCCCAGGCTTGGTAATGGAATTAACGTTGTGCCTTCGTCGCATCGTCGCGGCATCGAATTACTGTTATTGTATTTGGCTCAGACGACCAGCATATCTTGTTTGGCTCCAAATGCGTAGTTATTGATCCCGACTAACTTCCTGAAAGGGACTTCTGCGCCCATATTATTCGCAATATGCGTTGATTAATGTTGATGCCCCAGTAGTCGTCGCTCAATTTCGCTATTTGGTTTTCAGATGTTTCTTGTCATCCTTTGATTACGTGGCCCTTTTTATATGGATAGTCCGTTTTCATAGCGTCCCGCTTTGCTGCATTGATTTTCACTCTTGTTATGGCGTTATAATTGTCGATCTGTGGATATTGTGTGCAGGGATGGGCCGATAACTGGAGCATGAGCTCGTGCATGTCTTTTAAACTGGTGTTGAATTTCTTACTTTTTGCTGCAGCCGTTTTTGTCTCTATTTTGGTCTACCGTGTCTCTTTTTCTGTCTTATGTGTCAGAGATAGTATCCGAGTGTGGTGTTGGTCTGGCATCTGTATCTGTGAGGTGTTAATTTATTGTGTGTTTCGGTATCCACCATCTCAGATTTACAACTGTAGCCTGTGTCTGTGTGCTGCGGCCGTGCGTCTGTCAGTGTTCTGACGGCTGCCCTCCACAGGTGGGCGAGTACATTATCGGCGCCATCCTGGGTCCGGCCGGACGCAACCTGCTCGAGATCCAGCACCTGAGCGGTGCCACCATCCAGATCTCCAAGAAAGGCATGTTCCGGCCGGGCACGCGCAACCGGATCGTGACGCTGCTGGGCTCGGCGCAGGCCATCAGCACCGCCCAGTACCTGGTCGAGCAGAAGATCAGCGAGGAGGAGGCCAAACGGGCGCGCCAAACGGCGCTGGTGGGCACGCCGCACTAGCGGCCGCCGCCGCCCGCCCCGCCCCGCCGCGCGGCGCCCGCCCGCCCGCTTTACACTCTCATCTGGCGGGCCGCCGCGCGCGCCGGCGGCGTCGCCTCATGCGCTGCGCAGCTGCCGGCTCGCCCTGCCGCGCCGGCGCGCCGGCCGGCCGGCCGGGCGGCCGCACGGGAGCATCCTGGGAGCGCCATCATGTTATCGCTCGCCACCCGCGCCCCGGCCGAGCCGGTCCCGACACACATACACACATAGACACACACAGAGGAGCGCGACGCGCCATAGCCGGAGCAGAGGGAGAGAGAGAGCGAGAGAGCGACCGGCGCCACGTCACGTGTTTGTGTTCCGTCTTCATTTAGGGTAGTTAAGCTAACGTTCAGAAGCGTTTAACTGTTGCTCGTTGCGTGCATTCTCACTACACATACATGCATACACATACCAGCATTACATACATACGCGTATATATGTAGGTGTTTAACTGGAATAGCGCTAACTATGGGCTATGAGGTGCTGTGGTGGGAGTGGTCTGCCCCTCACTGGTGCTGGGTCAGATCCGGGCAGGAACGCGCCGCCGCCGCGGCCCGGCCGGCCCGCCGCGCGCACCGCGCCGCCCGGCCGGCCGGCCCGCGGCCGCCGCTCGCCGTAGGCCGGCCCCCTAGTCATGGGTCGGCGGTCGCTCACGGGCTGCCCGTCCGCCGGCGCGTCGCGCGCCGCGCGCCGGCTCATCTTCAGTCGCTTTCTCACTCGGTCATTCATTCTGGGAGTGCGCGCGCGCGCAGTACCATGGCTCACTCATTACCAAACGTCTCAGGAACGGGTCGGCGCGCGCGCCGCCGCCGCCGCCGTCGCCACCGCTCTCTCATCTTCACCATCTGGAGTGCCGCCGCTGCCGTCGCGACGGACGCCTCTCCGCTGTAACCGCCCGACCTAGCCGCGCGCGCTGCCCGCTCCCTTCCCGCGCGCCGTGCATGCCCTGGCGAATGGTGGAGCGCCGCCGCCGCCGCCGCCGCCGCCCCCGCCGCGCCGAGAGCTATGCATAATGGTTTGAGTTGGTGTGTGGTAGGGAGGGAGGGAGGGACTGGGGGAGTGGGGAGGGAGGGTCTGTCTGTCCCAGTGCCTGAATCATGGTTGGCAGTAGAGACTGCAGATATCGTTACTATCGGGACTTGATTGTCGCCACATCCCTGCCGCCGGCGTGCCGCCCAAACTTATCTCTTCATTTTCAAGCCATGGGGTTTGTTGCAATACGTGTAGTCTAGCATCGCCGCGTGAAAATGAAGGGTCTCGTCCCGCGTTTTACCATAGAGATCGTGTATTACTGGAGCTTAGCCGGTCTTGCGAGGCCGCGGCAGTCTGGTGGATCAATTTGAGCTGCTTTGCTCACTGATGAACTCGTATTTTGTAACTTGTCAATGAACTATAGTCTAGAGATTTATTATTGATTGACCTCGGTCGTCCAAGTTCATTTCTTTTCGTTGAAAGAAGTGCATTTTTTAGTTTTTAAGCCTTATGACTTTTCGACTTTCAATTGTGTAAAGTTGACTATGAAGAGGCAGTTTCTTTAACGAGTTCTAGCAGTTTGAAAGCGGTGCTAAACGGATCCACCGAAGTTCTGCTCAAACCTCCTTTCACCATATCTGCGCGAATGCAGCTGCCGAGGGCTGGCTGCTCCAGGCATGCATGATCTCTATGCGTTTTACGACCAAAACCATTTTCAGGCGTGCCAGTCCCCCGTAAGTCATTTCCGCATCCATCTCGTTTCAAGTTGTTGCGTTGTTTTTTATGATTATTGTCGATTTCCTGGTCGGCGTACAGATGTTAACTGCGCATGCGCTTGCGCACGCGCAGCGGCGACCCCTGTGCTCGGAAGGCCGCGCGCGCGCGCCCGTATGCAAGTGGCCGGCCGCCGCTGCCCTGGGCGACATCACGTGACCGGCCGGCTGTGATGCGCCGGCCTCCTGGCTGTGGCCACGTGACTGGTGCGGCGCCGTCCTCGTGACTACAGCTACCTTCGGTGCGCGGCTCGGTAGGATGTCTATCATGTGTTGTATACCATTCATTATTTACATGGTGTAAGCGAAACTACAACGCACCGAATAAAGGGCTATCTTCCAGCTGTATCACTCCTGTGTTTGGGACTGAAGATTGAGTGGTGGAACCTGCGACGGGCTGAGATGGGTTGGGTCAACACCAGCGGAGACGACGACGAGACGGGAGATGGCTGAAGAGTCCAGCCAAAATAACTGCTGCTGTCACTGACCTGACATAAGATGACCAGACGTTAATCAGCGATAAGCAGCCTTAGCAAAGGTCCGCATGGAGTTCCACTTGTCTCCTGTGCGTATATGTGCGCTTGCATATGACCATAAACAGTGAAATCTATCAATCGAGATCGACGCATTACGGACGCCGGTGAAAACAGGGCGCCGGAGGGCATATTAGTCACGTGACATTTGGAACTGCTCCCGCTTCATGGGCCTTCTATATGCCAAACGTCACGTGTAAATTTCACGAACCTTGATCAAATCGCCCCAGGCGCCCTGTTTTCACCGTCGTCCCGCATTACGTGTGTAAATCTACAGCGATTGCCCCGCGCAGCTGCGGAAAGTCGCTTTTGTACGATACAGTACTTATGAGCCTGATCATAGATGGCGCTAGTGGTATACGCCTGAAGGTAGGCTGTGCCGCACGACCCGCAGCCGCCACGCCAGCCGTACCGAGCGCTGCCGCTGCTCACTGTGCGAGTTGGTACTCTTTGCAGGGAGAGGTGCACGTCATAGTCATATCTTTGAATAATCAGCAATAACATAGTCATCTTTTTAACCCTCGCCGGCCGAGGGGGGGGGGGGCGGGTGCCGCCCCCCCCATAGGGTTTTTTCATGATAGCTCCAAACACGCTGGCGATAGAGAGCTGAAACTTGGCATACTTGACCTTTGATCCAAGCCGGATCTTTTGACACCAACCGCATTTTTGGGTCAGGTCAGGTCACTGACCTATGACGTCATAAGTGAACCTCTGCACGGTCTTCAGATGTCGCAACTTCGCAACGCCCTCACTGCCAGAGGAGATGTCACAGGGAAATGAAACTTGCAGGATCTAGTATCCATTATGAGTCCCACAACTTGTATATCTCGGATTTTTCCTAAAGGTCATATGAGGTCAGGTCATTTTCGTGACCTCACCATTATAAGTCAATGGGGAAAAATTCAAACTGCTATTCTGGCGCCGGGAACGATCTCCAACTATCTCAAGCACACAGAATCGTGATTTGATGCACTCCTTGCAAGGTTAGATGCGTCACTTTTGCAATGTTGACCTTGTGTGACGTCATTTATGACGTCATCAAGGTCATATTAGTTTTTCGTCAATAACTCTTG
Source organism: Amphibalanus amphitrite (assembly GCF_019059575.1). NCBI lineage: Eukaryota > Metazoa > Arthropoda > Thecostraca > Balanomorpha > Balanidae > Amphibalanus > Amphibalanus amphitrite. The sequence goes on along the minus strand of NW_024882645.1, from coordinate 158,692 downwards.
ATCAAATTGAGCTAGCGAGTCGAGAAAGCCACCAATGGACTCAGGAAGACCTGCCGAATCGAATGATATGCGACATGACCTCTTTCGACCAACTTCGTGACCTGGGGGTGCTGACCTGACCTTGACCTGAGGTCAACACCCCAAGTTGACCTGACCCGGACAAAAAGTATATCATTCGACGCGCCTGAGCGAGACGAACACGATGCTGCCAAAATCGGCGCTCTGTGGCCGTTTTTTGCGAAGTTATTCACCAAAAACTGAACCGTACCTTGGGGCACTTGACCTGACCTCAGAGGTCACCGGTTGACCTAGGACCTTAAAATCGGGTACCAATCTCTGCTTCTCGTAACGGCGCACACGCTCGTTTTTTCCGCGACGCGCTAGCTCCACCAGGGGCGAAACGGCGAGGGGGGGGTCGTACCCGCCCCCCCCCCTCGGCCGGCGCGTATGTAGAAAACCAATAGGTCCGGCGAGGGTTAACCCTAGAACGCCTAGGGGGGGGGGGGTTGTATCAACCCCCCCCTGAGGTTTTTTCGAAGTGCATGCTAAACGGCTTGTCGTAGCGGGCTGAAATTTTTAATAGGGGAGAGCGGGGAGAGTTGTATCATGTCCAAGTTGTATCAGGGCGAATTGTGCCAAACTTATCCAATGGATGGCGCTCGCGACACGACCAGCCGACGAGGTTTTCCGGGCGCCATCTTTCCCTGTTCTGTCTTGTGGCTGAGTGGACGCGTCTCGAGGTGAGAGCCGATTTTATGTTTTTTTAATGTCATTCTAAAAAAATAAGTTTCAAGAAAATGTGTGTTCTGGGCATTTAGATGTGCACGAATTTGAAAGATCTCCGTAGCGGTGGTGAGGGCAGGTTCTAAGGCTGCGTGAGTGAAAACGGATTTCTCCAGCTGTCCGCTGTTTTTTGAGCACGAGGATGTTTTTTCCAAGATGGCGGCTAGGTACATGTTGTATCAGAGCCGGGTGGGGTATGTTGTAACATGTATGTATGTATGTATGTATGTATGTATGTATGTATGGGTATGTTGCTTTTGATCGCGAAAGCTAAGCCCTGGCTCGCGTTTGTAGGTAGCTAGTCAATGCTCGTTCCATTTCGGCACAATGTGTTGGCTTCTTTGCTCTTAACGGGCCACTTTTGCGTCTAGTCTGTTGATGTTTCGTTCGGGTTGCATTGACCTAAGTTTGGTCTAATAAAGTGAAGCCTTTGAGCATACCTATACATTGTATTAACCCCATTTAATGTTGTTGTTATGTTCAAAGCCAGTAGCAAGCATAGGTACTCCCTGAAACGTGAAATAGTGATACAAATTACCCCACCATGTGATACAACTCACCCAAGTCATGGGGCAAGTTGTATCAAAAACATTGTTCTATTCGGGAGACCGTAGAAGAAAAACTGGTAGAGGTAGCGGAAAAGTTACTTTGCACAAAAAAGCAGAAGAATCAAGGAAGGGGAAAGTATGGAAATAATGAGTTTATCACGGATAGTTACGAGGTTATGGTTCTCGGAGTAAAAACTGATACAACCCACCCCACTCTCCCCTACCCTCTGGGGCAACCTTTGCGCATCTTTTGCCGAAAAAAAATTGATCGGGTCATGTCAGGTCACGGAGTTATGACGTCATAAGAGGTACAGCCTCCGTCCGACAGTTACCAAACGTGTGCGCCGAATCCCTAGGTTTTCTGCCGGTGATACCCACATTGTTTGATGGATCATGATGAAACTTCCCATGCATGTTGGGGCAAGCATTGGCTATCGTGTGGTGCAAGAAAATTGACCGGGTCAGGTCAGGTCACGGAGCTATGACGTCACAAGCAGTGGCGGATCCAAGATTTTCACTGGGGAGGGGCTGCAGGTCATAATTGGGCGCCACGCCCCGGATGGGCGCCATAGTCGCATCGTATTGGCGCTGAAATATTGGCGCCCAGTGGCCCTGACAAGAGGCGCCCAGGATCAGTATGTACAGTGACACCACACGATTGGAAATATCGGTGCGGAGCGTACTGAAACGACGTTATTCAACTGATTTTTGCATCCTAGTCCTAGTATGCGGCACTCCGATGAGTTGCGAATTGAAAATTGGCGCCACTGCGCCTTCGGCGCAGTGGCGCCAGTTTTCCTTGGGTGGGGGCTGCCAGCCCCCGCAGCCCCCCCCCCTGGATCCGCCACTGGTCACAAGAGGAACAGCGTCCGGTAGGGGAAGCCGGGGGAAGCCCGGCATAGTAAGCTCTTTTTCATTTTTATTACATACCATACGTGCTGTATGAAATATTGATATCCGGTTAGCTAGCTAAGTTCATTGGCCGTGTCTTCCCAAAAATTCGGTTTCGTGGACTAAATATAAGGTTGAGAAAATCGAGTTTTAAAAAAGTGTTGATTTTTCTGGGGTAAGCCCGGCATCGGGAAAATCGGGACCTGTTAGAACGTCGTGAAGTGTGGCTGCTATGGGGTTTTTCGGGGTGCTGATCACGAATATCATGTTAGTTTTGATCACAGATGATGTCTTCATGCATTTAGGCCAGGTCGGGTCAGGTCAGGTCAGGTCAACCAGTAAGGGTATTCGTAGTAGGTGGCAACCGCCTCTAACAGCTTCGTAACATGTTACGAAGGCACCAAAACTACTTCGTAAATGTTCATATGGTTGCTAAATTCGAACGCCGGCCACCTCCCCAGCGCTTTACAACGAGTTGATGAAACCATTATGTGTCTTCCAAATATGAACGGAAAGTGAAATATTAACACGCGCAGTGGAAGGGTTGCGAGTACTACGCCCAGTGGAAGGGGGGGCGGATGTCGCCCCCCCCCCTAAGATCTCAGCTCCCAGTGGAGCTAAAAGGACGAAATTTGGAGAGTAGGTGGGGGCCATGGGGAACTCTGTTGTGTGTGAATTTCATGACCCTAGGTCAATATCTTCAAGGTCAAATGAGGTCAAATGTGGTAAAATCTGCCATATTAACGACTTTTTTTTGCGTTTACACGCCAATAACTCAAAAAGTTACCGGCCGATTTCTTTAAATCTTTCACTATACGAAAGAACAAACATTTGTGAGTATGTATGGTGAATTTCTAGATAATCCAACAATAAATATGGCAGTTAGAAGCCTTCTAAGGGTAAGATGTCGCCGGCTGAAGCGGCATCGGCCGACGCGGGAAACGCGGCAATCACAATTTTGTGTTTACACACTCATAACTCAAGTTGTTACCGGCCGATTTTCAAAATTCTTTAACCATATGATTGCCTGTACATTTCTCAGTCTTCTCACCGAATTTGACGCGAATCTAATATAATCAGCGGTAAGGAGCGCGATGTAAAGACGGAACCATCCCGCCCCGGCACAGTCTACAATTCAGGCGGCGCGTAACGGCTAGCGCCGGCCGCCGCGCCGTCGCGCCGCCGCGGCGGCAGGATGTTTGACTTTACACCGCTATTACTAGAAAAGTTGTGAACCGATTTTCTTACTTCTTGCACGAGAAGATCCGCAATTCAATTCTGGACAGGTAGCCGAAATTTCACATTGATATTATGCTTGCGGCGCGAGTTATTGGCGAAAAACAGGAGGGGTGGGCGAAATCCGCCCCCCCTTCCACTGCGCGTGTTAGCCCCCCTCGCCCGTATTGGTGTTTTTCCAGCCGCGAACGTATAAGGGGGGGTCCGTTGGACCCCCCCCCCCTTGCCGTTTCGCTCCTGATCGAGCTAGAGCTTCGCGGAAAAAACGAGCGTGTTGCTCGTGACGAGAGGAAGCCGATGATACCCAATTTTAAGGTCCTAGGTCATTGGTTGACCTTGCAGGTCAGGTCAATGACCCAAAAGTCGGGAAAATCGGGACCTGTTAGAACGTCGTGAAGTGTGGCTGCTATGGGGTTTTTCGGGGTGCTGATCACGAATATCATGTTAGTTTTGATCACAGATGATGTCTTCATGCATTTAGGCCAGGTCGGGTCAGGTCAGGTCAGGTCAACCAGTAAGGGTATTCGTAGTAGGTGGCAACCGCCTCTAACAGCTTCGTAACATGTTACGAAGGCACCAAAACTACTTCGTAAATGTTCATATGGTTGCTAAATTCGAATTCAGCTCCAAAAACTGGTCTAGAAACATGTAAAACACGAAAAAGTGAACCGAGGTCATCAAAGGTCAATAACCTGACCTGACCTTCAGGTGACCTTGACACCCACCCTAATGCATGGGGGCAACATCATATCACATGTTTGAACGCTTGAAACCACGAAAAGACTGCAAACGCGCGGCTAATGCGAGCCGACATACGCCGAATCGCGATTCCGGCCAAATATGGTCTCGAAAAGTAGGTCACAGGTCAAAGGTCATTTGGGTCAGGGTCATGAAATTTTCAGGGTAGGTGTAAAATTGAATAACGCGAGGGTACTGAAAGTTTTGTCGCGATCGGCCGCTTTTTACGCGAGTTATTTGCGAAAAACCATGGGGGGGGGGGGTCCGTTCGACCCCCCCCTATACGGGCGAGGGGGTACTGATTAGCTCTGGACATCTTAGAGTTTATGTCACTACTGGTATTTTAGCTTGCGTCTACCACATATACAGTACAGGTCGATGAAAATCGTGATGCAAAATTGACAAAAAATGTGTGTTTCAAAATTCCTTAAAATTTATTTTTCTTTTTACCCTAATGCATCATATTGCATATCATTCGACTCGGCTGATGAAGAAGAACACAACGACACCATTTTTGAAGCTCTAGCTTCATTGTCTGTCGCGTTATCTGCAAAAACGTAGTTTGACCCTAGTTGACCTTAAGTGACATGACTGGCTTTGTCTATGATAGGGGAAGTTGGGGCAATGCCGGAGTTGGGGCAAAGCCGAAATTCGAGATATTTCGAAAACCGTACGACATGGGTGCCACCTGTCAGTGATGCTCTGAAACTTAAGTGACTACAACCAGTAAAACGCCTTTTGGGCGAAGAACGAGCGAGCGAGATAGTGAGCCCTGCACGTGCGGAAGGGCGAGAGGGTACTTCCAACGGGCTTGTTCAAAGCACCCTTCTAACCGGTCGCTAGCGGTGTGCCAAATTTGAACGCAATCGGCCCAGCCGTTCCTGAGATCTGGAAGCGGCATTCTGCACGTGCGCACGTGCAAACGGGGTCCAAACTGACTTTTGCACGGCACCCTACTAACCGGTCCCAAACCGTGTACCAAATTTGAGCGCAATCGGCCCAGCCGTTCTCGAGATCTGGAAACGCCCCCTGCACGTGCGCACGTGCAGTAGCACCCTAACAGCAACACATGGGAATGCATTGCCTGGGACGTCCTACCTGTATGCCAAGTTTCAGCGAAATCGCCCCAGTAATTACCGAGTTACTGAAATGGGAACAAATTTGGCACCTCTTATTGTTGTATTTTGCACGTGCACTGGGGGTGACCCACATACATCGAGAGTATCCTATTTTGGGTAGAAGGGATGCTGCTACCCTACAAAAATTACCGCAAGTCAATCGCCCAAGCGGCTGCTGAGATATGAGCCTCTCAAAATCACTACTTTTGCAAAACAGCTTGAACACCCTTGACTTTTCACGTGGCACGTGCCACGACGGTCACTGAGGTGTATCAAAAGTAGTCAATTACGGGGTAGAAGGGATGGGGCTACCCAACAAAAAAGACCGCAGGCCAATCGGTCCATCGGTTGCTGAAATATAAGCCTCTCAAAAGCGTTACAGGCCGGGCCGGGCCGGGCCGGGCCGGGCCGCTCATACTGAGATTTTTCCGTTATATTGAAACCAGTAAAACGCCTTTTGGGCGAAGAACGAGCGAGCGAGATAGTGAGCCCTGCACGTGCGGAAGGGCGAGAGGGTGCTTCCAACGGGCATGCGCAAAGCACCCTTCTAACTGGTCGCTAGCGGTGTGCCAAATTTGAACGCAATCGGCCCAGCCGTTCCTGAGATCTGGAAGCGGCATTCTGCACGTGCGCACGTGCAAACGGGGTCCAAAATGACTTTTGCACGGCACCCTACTAACTGGTCCCCAACCGTGTACCAAATTTGAGCGCAATCGGCCCAGCCGTTCTCGAGATCTGGAAACGCCCCCTGCACGTGCGCACGTGCAGTAGCACCCTAACCGCAACACATGGGAATGCATTGCCTGGTGGGTGCCTACCTGTATGCCAAGTTTCAGCGAAATCGCCCCAGTAATTACCGAGTTACGGAAATGGGAACAAATTTGGCACCTCTTATTGTTGTATTTTGCACGTGCACTGGGGGTGACCCACATGCATCGAGAGTATCCTAGTTTGGGTAGAAGGGATGCTGCTACCCTACAAAAATTACCGCAAGTCAATCGCTCAAGCGGCTGCTGTGATATGAGCCTCTCAAAATCACTACTTTTGCAAAACAGCTTGAACACCCTTGACTTTTCACGTGGCACGTGCCACGACGGTCACTGAGATGTATCAAAAGTAGTCAATTACGGGGTAGAAGGGATGGGGCTACCCAACAAAAAAGACCGCAGGCCAATCGGTCCAGCGGTTGCTGAGATATAAGCCTCTCAAAAGCGTTACAGGCCGGGCCGGGCCGGGCCGGGCCGGGCCGGGCCGGGCCGGGCCGGGCCGGGCCGCTCATACTGAGATTTTTCCGTTATATTGAAAAGACTCACTTCGCTCGCTGCGCTCGCTCGCTCGTAAAGACTCACTTCGCTCGCTGCGCTCGCTCGCTCGTAATTATCGCATGTTTGTTACGAGTCGTCATTCGGAACACTTCGGCCGTGAGGGCGCCAAGAGCGTTTTCAAGGTACGTTTCCCTTGTAGGTACTACATGCGCCTTTGAAGCTGCATTTCTTACTCATCATGCTACCGTTTGTCTGGCCAATTCGGTCATGTTATCTTCAGCATCTCTTTGCATAAGTGTGCTGCCTATTTGAAATTTATACAGCACGTTTATAAGTTATGGGCCTGCAAATGAAAGTATGGCTGGCTGGGGTAATGCCGAAAACGTGCAATTACGCACGTTAAAGCACGCTACGTCGACTTTGCTGCTGTAGAATAGCAACGCGTATTTTTAGTCACAAATTACACTTTCAACCCACACAACGGCCTGTTACCTATAAGGAATGATTTACCCGGCATTTTCTTATTATATCACACAATCATAACTTCCAGTGTGCACCAAGCGTCCTCAAGCTCAAACGCGTGTCAGCTTTGATGAATTCTGGATAAAGTTTGAGATAAAATGGCAAAACATCAATGTCGGCATTCCCCGTAGATCATTTCTCTCATTTTCGGCTTTCCCCGCAGTCCGGGGCAACGCCGAAAAAGTCACTTCTTTGATATTTTTAGTTTGTGCGCTTAACGGTATGCGATTTCATCAAATGCGCCTGGTATGTTTGAAAGGCGAAAGACTGGCCTCTCGAATGACGCCAACAAGAATAGCTTATGTTGTCTACCTTGCGTGCTACGGGCGTCAGAAAAAAAGTATTCGGCATTCCCCCAACTTCCCCTAACATGTTTATTTTCGAAATTTATCTTTGATCTAGGTGTAAACCAAACCTGCTCAGTACCTATTATCTCATGGAAAACAGTGGTTTAGTGGCATTGCTCTCGGTTGGGGGTAAGCTTGGCCACTCGCCCGGGGCTACCCCAATATGCTAATTTTTATTTAAGAACAGCGATGTTCGAAAAAATGTCATACTTAAGCCAGCCTGCCTCGTCACCCCTCCCTACAAAATACTTAAAGGGACCCTCCCACCTTAACATTAGATTTGAGTTGAGATAACCAAATTGGTGGCCATGGCCTGAAAATAACGGTTTGGGCACTCACAACATCGAAAAATGCTTTAATTCGGAGATATCGAATTTCAAACTTGCAGTTTTCGGATTCTAAGGGGCTAATGCATTGGTATGCCCCCTTAGAATTTGTGACGTCAGCGGAGATCTAACGATTTTAAATCTTTTACTAAAACGTTTGGTAGCACGCGGTGGTATATGCTGCTTTGCGCGCAACAAATGCCGCACTTTCAAATAAAGTCGCTAGGAACAGCGGAGATCCCAAAAAGTAAACAAAAGTAAAAGTCTAATATCTTGAAAACCGGTGAATATTTTTCGATGAAATTTGGTAGATATTCGTTTTTGCTCTTTCTGAACCGAGCGACATCACTTTCATGCCAATTCGTTAACTTTTTTGAAGGTGGGAGGGTCCCTTTAAACGGTCCTTACATAACATTCGTATAAATATTAGTACTGTATGGTATAACATTAACAGTGCAACATATCTCACTTTTTAGCTAAAAACCCTTAAAATATCATTTTTGCTCTATAACTTTAACAATATGCAATTTTTGTGAGCCCTAACTTTTTTGCTGGCGTTACCTTAGCTGCCACGCTGAAAGGACAAACAGTTGAGCATTTCATTGTGAGTAATTTAGCCGGAAACGGGGTGGGCGGGCTTCCCCCGCGCCCGGGCTTCCCCCGGCTTCCCTACTATTTTTGAAAAGCGCCCGAACCACTATTTTGCTAATTCTTGTCACCTCAATGGGAATATGCAGCAATATTAGCTTCTATAGGGAGCAAATGGACCTCCCAAATCCAAAAATACAATCAGATTTCAAAAATTTAAATTTTGATTTTTCGAATTTCTGCCGCCGACTGTGACCTTGCCGACTTCCGGCGCTCCCAACGCGCCATTTTTAGAGCTAGGGAAACGAAATACATACCAAACGATAGAGAATTGATCAAGGAACACGATAGTGAAGGTTTCAAGTCGATATCTCCCACCGTTTTGCCGCAATCGCCGCGGAAAGTTGAAAAAGTTTGATTTTTTTTCGGAAAATTTGACCTTTGACCGGTCATAAGTAGGTCAAATGTTGACCTAGGACCAAAAAATATACCACCAATCGCGAGGTCTCGTTGAGAGCAATCCGTTGGTTTTTTCCGCTAAGCTCTACGACCTTCCGTTTCGAAACGCCAGGGGGTCGTAACAACCCCCCCCCCTGGTCGTTCGTGTTATGAGAAATGGCCTGGTCGTGCGAGGGTTAACCCTAGAACGCCTAGGGGGGGTTGTATCAACCCCCCCCCCCTGAGGTTTTTTCGAAGTGCACGCTAAACGGCTTGTCGTAGCGGGCTGAAATTTTCAATACCCTCTGGGGCAACCTTTGCGCATCTTTTGCCGAAAAAAATTGATCGGGTCATGTCAGGTCACGGAGTTATGACGTCATAAGAGGTACAGCCTCCAAGCGAGAGTTACCAAACGTGTGCGCCGAATCCCTAGGTTTTCTGCCGGTGATACCCACATTGTTTGATGGATCATGATGAAACTTCCCATGCATGTTGGGGCAAGCATTGGCTATCGTGTGGTGCAAGAAAATTGACCGGGTCAGGTCAGGTCACGGAGCTATGACGTCACAAGAGGAACAGCGTCCGGTACTATTTTTGAAAGCGCCCGAACCACTATTTTGCTAATTCTTGTCACCTCAATGGGAATATGCAGCAATATTAGCTTCTATAGGGAGCAAATGGACCTCCCAAATCCAAAAATACAATCAGATTTCAAAAATTTAAATTTTGATTTTTCGAATTTCTGCCGCCGACTGTGACCTTGCCGACTTCCGGCGCTCCCAACGCGCCATTTTTAGAGCTAGGGAAACGAAATACATACCAAACGATAGAGAATTAATCAAGGAACACGATAGTGAAGGTTTCAAGTCGATACCTCCCACCGTTTTGCCGCAATCGCCGCGGAAAGTTGAAAAAGTTTGATTTTTTTTCGGAAAATTTGACCTTTGACCGGTCATAAGTAGGTCAAATGTTGACGTAGGACCAAAAAATATACCACCAATCGCGAGATCTCGTTGAGAGCAATCCGTTGGTTTTTTCCGCTAAGCTCTACGACCTTCCGTTTCGAAACGCCAGGGGGGGGGGGTCGTAACAACCCCCCCCCCTGGTCGTTCGTGTTATGAGAAATGGCCTGGTCGTGCGAGGGTTAACCCGCGAGTTGCTGGGGGGGGGGCGTTAAACGCCCCCACTTTTTTCGCCGGGCCATAGCATAAAAACGGCGCGCCGCAGGCGCGCCAAATTATGGGTACCTGTAGGGAATTAATTGAAGTTTATTGTGACGAAGTTTCAAAAAAATCGGTCGGAAAATTTTTGAGATATCGAGGTTTTAATGACGTCATGATTTCTGAGTTTTCGACCAAAAACGGCATATGTTCAAAAAATCATATAAAATCACAGAATAGACATATAGACATGCCGTAAACGCCATTAGACTGCCAATACCATGATCAATCAAATGGCTATCTTCGATTATTGATTATCGTTCCGCATTCTCCATGATCTTGAACTGAATCTTGGCAATTTTTCGTGACTACTTCACGACCATGATACATGCATTTCTTAAATTGAAGTTTTTGAGCCAAACACGTACACATATGATAAAATGAATGTCACCATCGTGTTCTACGCCCCAAATTACCTCTAAAACATGTGTCACAGGCTGCGAATATCAGTTTTGATTTTCGGGGATATGTGCCTACCCGGTTGACCTGACCTTGACCCTGACCTATGCTTGACTGACCCCTACATGGAGCTGACACTCTTGTAGGCCTTATATGATGGATTGTGCACCGTTTTGACAGAGTTTATGACGAGAGGCGCCCATTGCGAAGTCCTGAAGTCCATGCTACTGAAAGCCCGATTTCAGGTGTTTGACCTGACCTTGACCCGACCTGTGACCTCAAAATTCAACTTTAAAGTACTCATCTGAAGCGTCTCGTCGCGCTCTTTCGTTTGCGGCCTCGTGCGTTTCGCTGCGCCTATTGGTTCTCGAGTTATCGGCTGGGGGCGTTTAACGCCCCCCCCCCCCCCCAGCAAACGGTGGGTGGCGAAATACCCCAGCAACTGCCGGGTTAATACACACATCGTTCAAATCGCGGCATAGATAAATGATGAATGGGAAATGTTTATTAATTATCCAGACGACCTTCCCAATCCCACCCTTCAACGACATATCCGATATTTTGATGGTAATAACGATGGTTTTTGTGGGCTACTAGTCTACCTGGCAACTTATAGCTGCCGTTTTGATACAAACAAAACAAATCAGTCATCGAGAACTTGCATATAATCTAGATAGACTACCGTACCGCGCTGCCTGTGGCGCGTCCGAATCTGATCTGTAGCATCACACGGTAAAGCCGACACGCTTTGTGCCGGCTATACCGGCAACTAATAAAACCAGGCACGCACGCGGCATCAATCAACAGAGCCAAGCCTCGCTGCCACTGAACAGTCGTAAATCATGGAAACAAACTTCGGTCGGCGATCGGGCGCGACGGGCCTCGGTCGCATTTACACGCGGTGTCCGGTGTGGAATATCGAATCAGCCGCGCGCGATGAAGCGCCGTGAATGAGCCGCACGGCTCAAACATTGAACCGGCGGCAGACGCGCGGCACACGCGCGGCACACTCGGCGCGGCAACAGGGTGGTGAAACAGTAACAACGCGACTCGCTCCGCCCTGATCGAGAGCACACAGACACACACAGTCACACTCACAGAGGCACACACGCAGACTGGCGAAGCGGCCTGAGTCGCTGACCGAAGAATTCTCAGTCGACACGGGGTGGGACGGGCTGTCTAACTCAGCACACAGACAGAAGTGACCAGACCAACTCCAGCCGTTGTCCAGTGGCAGCGTAGAGCGTCCAGTTCTGGCGTCGCACGGACACGGGAGAGTAGCAGATTGTACCACTGAATCGGGACCGTCACAAGAGCTGCGAGTTGTACCATCAAATCGCGAGCCCGGTCGCTCGGCGGCCCTATTTCACACGCACTCACTCGCTGACGGAACGCTTCCGCCGTCTTATAATAAATAGCTCACACCGAATCTTTGTCAACACGCCACATTCTCACACCACTTATAATACCACTTCTCTTATTTGCGTGTGGGCCCGCGCTCACTGCGATTCAGCCCAGCCGGACGAAAGTCGATACAGCAGGCTTCGGCCACCGCAGAGGGGCCTCGCCGCAGGGTCTCAGGGCCCCGCTTCACTCTGCAGAGGTCTCGTGAGCGCACCGGGGGCCGACAGGGCCCGGCACTAGCACACCTGTTCCGGCGAGGAGTGGGCTCGGTCCGATCCGCCGCCGTTCCCCGCCCGTGACGACGAGAAACAGAGCTTCATCGTGAACGGGAACTTGCTGCCTGTGAGACCGAGGGAAGACAGGGAGGGAGCGTCAAATGCGGAAAACAATATGAAAAGCGGAAACGAGAAGCAGGGTGAGGATGTAAACAGCTGAAACAGGCCTGTTGAAATGTGCTGTCTAAAGTGGCCCTTGACGTTTCGGCCTAGAAACCTTCTCACAGAGATACGCTTCAGAATAGTTGAAGTTTCGCGCGCTAAATTGTCAATGAAGTAGCTAAACTATGTGTCGCCCGACTTTTGGCGCTTCCTCTGCCTGTCTCATTTGGCCGTTGACGAAGTTTTACTGCTCTATCAAAGGAATGTCCAAAGTTGGGTAAGCGATGTCTGAATAAACACAGTAATGGCGCATACAAGGCTTAACTCGAGTTTTCTGCGACATCGGCCGGTAAAATCAGTGCCCGGTCATCGGAAAAGTTGGACGTTAGTGAAGGACTCGGGATGGTTGGGATGTTGTGACGGCCAGTCTGCGTTGGGAGACTCACTGGAGCGCGGGATCGACTTGTGGTTAGAGACGACCAGAGCCTCCACTGCCTCCTCGGTGCTCCTGAACTCCACCAGGCCGGAGGAGCTCCGCTCGGCTGCGGCACAGCGAGAGAACACCGCGTCAAAACACTGAACGAACACAACGAGAGAACACCGCGTTAGAACACCGAGCATGCACGTCAGAACAATGTGCGAGTCGTGAGATCACCAGATACAACAGAACACCACGTTCTAGCACCGAACACAGTGGCAATGCACCAGACGCACCGCGACAGAGCACTGAATACATGCGGAAGATTCCCGGAACACATGAGGACAGAGCGCTTAGCACGTAGGGAACGGGCACCACTTCAGAGTTCGGGGGACAAATGGTCACGGCGCATATAGGGTAGGAAAATAGACAACACAGTGCAGGTGCACAGGCTCGTCGGGATCGTGGTTTCATCTGGTCTGCCGTTTATTTGGTCTGTGGTCCGTGGTCCCACCCCGTCTGTCTGCCCGGTTCCTGTGAGAGCCGACAGCTGAGTCCGACAGGGAGCGGGACCAGATCTCCCGGTCCGACAGCCGGCTGTCCGCCCCCGTTTGCCGTCGAGCTGGCGCAGTGCAGGAGCGCGTGACACGGAATCCCTTTCTCGCCTGGCCCACCCGTATTTGCGCACACTAAAAGCTCTCTCGTATCGGCACTGGGATGGCTAAACGAGTAAAGTGACTTTCGTCGAGCAATCATGACGTCCTTTCGAGGTACCTATTTGTGTAAATAATTATATTCATTCTGGTTACTGGTAAATGCTGCAGGCAAATTGTACGCAGTTCTGACCGGAGTCGTAACACACGAATGAGTTTATTTTCCCAACTTCCCAATATTGGCCGAAAAACGTACGTACCTACACCAATGACAGCAAGACTTGAAAGCTGCAGGTGCATTTGCAACTAAGGGCACGACCGAATCACCACCCTCTCGCATGATCTTGCATGATGTCATCAATATAATGCGTGCAAATATCCCTATTGAAACGTTCAGTAATTGATCATTCAGAAAACAAACATTTTCAAGTAGAGATAAACGCTTTAAGTGACCTGATTTTACAGCGCACTACGTAAATCCACGTTAACTTGTTTTGAATGAGGCTGTGGCAGCCGGCAGCAGAGAGATGCTGGCGACAGCCGCATTTTTCGTCCGGGTATTTGTCGCCCATCCAACAGGCAAAACATTCCTCTTGTGAGCCAGCGATACGACAAAAAGGTTTATTTAGTTTGCTGAGTGCAAACGAGTCCCAACGGCGCGATTTTCAGTGGACGCCAGCTGTCACAGAGCTGCCAGGCGAAGATCAATACGCTGATTAGCATTTTATTTGGAACTCGTGAACTGGACGAAAATGCCACCCGTGCCACTTTATGGAAGCGATCTCTATCGGGTCGCTATTTTCTTCCTTCCTCGCGCGGCACGCAACGGAATTGGCTGGAGCGCTGAACTACCCGGCGTATGGGAGGGCACATTACAAAGATGTGCCGTAATGAAATGACGAGGGTGTAAAACGCTGGGAGACCGTGCAGAACGGGTATCTAAAAGGCGGCTGTCGGAGCTGATAAACACTGCAAGGGCGCCTCTGACGACACCAACATAACCATTAAAACTTTGACGCGCACCTGGGAGCGAAATAATGTTTGATGAGCCTGGTCTTTCTAATTACTTCGACAACTACCGAAAAACTACGACCGTGAGCCTCCAGGTAGTCTGAGAGGAAACACGTAAGCAAACGAGTAAGCACGTTAGCATTATGAAATTAATAAGCAAAGAGCCAACTCTGGAAAAATAAACACATAATGCTAAGGGCGTGCGTCCACAATTAAATGGGTGATGACTTTGTTCTTATCAGCATCCAATAGCACTTACATATACGCGGAAGACCAGAATACGATTTCATGCAGATGAAATTTTGAGTCGAAAACGGTCACTTGTTCTGTTTTCGTCTCTGCTCACTTACCAGTTACCACCCATCAGTTACGACAGCACCACAATGCCGGATTTATCTGCGTCATGCAAGCGGTATCGCATTGAATCGGCACAGACATCGCACTGTTGACGTACTTTTCGAGGGGAAAATGTTGGCGGAGAGCGGGGTGGCCGCTCCGGCGGACTGGAAGATTTCCGTCAGCTCTGACGGCGCTAGCTGCGGCGGCATGTTGAAGAAATGCAACACCTGCAGGCGAGACGAGAAACAGGGTCAGTTGAGCTGCAGGACCTGACATCCAGAATATCTTTGTGGATATAGTAATTTACTAACAGTTGTAAAAAAGAGGCACACAATCAATAGCATCGACAGGGTAGCTTAGCGAGGCACCTGGGCCTGGAAACACCAATTCGTTCATTCGGTTTACATTTCTAAAATAAGAATCTGCACGCCTTTGCCTTCGTAGGAGTGGGACAATCGAAGTTCGGTTCTGGTGACATTAGAGGCCCGGTAGGTCACCGGGTCATCGACATGAGCCGATCACCGTCCGACTATGTTGATTTAATAAAGGGCAAGAGAACACGGTGTCTGGCACATCGCGGAAATTACGGGCGGTGTCATAGGGAGACGGTTGATATTTTCTCCGAACAACAGCCCCTTAAACATTGTCCGACTATAGGTAACAGTGTTTAACACTTTGTTTTAATGAAATTGTTCGACTATCACCGGAGAGTGAACGTCGCGTGATGCTTCACCATTCAGTAAACGCAATCGTCCATGCTTCTGTACCTATACCATTCCTTTAGCCATACCTATGGGTCTATAGCTTTTGGGAATCAAAGCATTTTCACAGGTCGGAAAGTTTAACATCTCTTCTCTTCCGAACACTTGAGAACCATTTTTACACTTGACCAATTGAGTTGTTAGTCAAGTGTGGGTAAGTTCTGCTCCAATAAAATAATACAGCTAAACACAGCCAAATGCAGTTGGTCCTGGTTTAATGTGAGAAACTAAGATGTTATGAATCAGTACACCGCCAGCAACAGAGTTCGAACAATGTAGGTTCTCTTACAGACGGTCTAGCGAACCCATTTCTAACATAATTAGCGATTGCATAGAGTGAGTGATCACCTTATGAATGGGAGTGACAGGTACTATGCTGATATATCGTGGTTGGAAATTATGACCACGTAAAACACTAACGATCATGCAAGCATAGCGACACCCTTCGATATCACCCATTCCACTTCTAGCCATTAGATTAGCCATTAGATTAGAGTAGTTGAATTAAAAGCAACAAAAAGCCTGTCTAGTTCCGTCAAATTCTCACCTTTGAGGGTGCCTGGATGCGGTTCTTGCTCGCCATTCCCGGGTTGAGGAATCGGTTGTTTTTGCAGCCGGTGAAGTCTTTGAAGCTGGGTGTTCCGTCGGGTAGTGAGTAGGGCTGCTGCACGTTGTTCAAAAACGCCTGTTTGCTGTACCTGGGTGGTGGCGATGCGTGGGTAATATCAATTCATCGGGTGCACTTTCAGCCCACCTACGGCACCATGGCGTAACCACAAGTCTATAGTTACCGTGAACCACCTAAAGGATCGTAAACAATGCCTTTTAGAGAACTCTTAGGAGCACAATACGGTTGGATATAACAGAAACCAAACCAGTAACTCGAATACCTTCGGGTGGGGCTGAAAACACTTTTTTACCGAGTAGACCCACAGTAAAACAAAAGTGCAGCTCACCCTAGTTGGAGTTTGCTGCCGAAAATGTTGATGTTGTTGAGGTTGCCGATTGCCCTTTCGACCGCCAGCGCGTCGCCTAGTTGAACCATTGCACACCCCTCCTTGGTCTTCAGGAATTTGATCTGCAATACGACGAGTTGGTAAACGTGAATTAATTTTAAAAGGAATTGCTTCGGATTCACATGCAACAAATTCAATTAGCTTGATTGACACTGTTACAAAGTACCATCCCCATTGCATGTGTGACTTCCCAAACGAAATGAAGAAATACGAGTAAACAACATAAAGGCAATATCAAATTAACGATGACAAGTTTTCGATGGACGAAGATCGATTGATGAATGATTTAGACATTGTTCAGCGAGACTGGCGACAATATCAACCGGGTCGTTGCAAAGCGAATGAGCCCATAAATTCCAATGTTCGCGCGGCTGTTCGATTAACTTCCATTACTCGCGCCGTTTTGCCATCCGGCTACGTTTCGCGCGAATTTCGCCGGACCTCGCTCCCGCCATTTATCGATAACGGGCGAGTATAAGCGGCCGGCGGTGCTATTTTTCGCGCGCGCCCACTCTCGGCGCCTCGCTGCAGCTTCGGCGCGTTAGATCGAGTCGTGTTTGCCGGCAGCGACCGATGGCCAGGAGCGGCCTCTTCGACAGGGAATCTGTCTCGCCGGCCGTCGCTCCGTCCGGCTTCGGCACACAGATCGATCGGAGCCGGCCGCGGTGAAATAGACCCGGCCCTGGCCAGACACGCCTCCGCCCCAGCCCCTGCGCTCGGTCCTCACTGCGGCGGCAAATTTAAAATAGATATCTCACCCGCGCTAAATGTTTGATAACCCTGTACTTCATCACTTTTACGTATTTGACAAACTTTTACCAACAAACAACCTCCAGCCCGACAGCAAACGCAGAAGCGTCGTCCTGGTTGCAGACTCCCCACCACTCCCCCCCCCCCCTCCCCGGAGCTGTCGGCTCGTCAACTCAGCCCCGCGGGGCCAACTTAATCCACCCGGCGAACAGGTGAAATATTAACGCACGGTACGAGCCGCCGCCGGCAACGGTAGCACGTGCCGTTGCGTCACAACGTCGCTCGTCTGTGGCCAAACGTGGCGCAGTGGGAGACGAGGCCCTGAACACAGCCCTGGACGCAGTTGCACGCCAGGGAGCCCGACTTTAATCAAGTCCCGCACCAGCACAGGTAATGAATGAGGCGCGCATTAAAACAAACGAGGCGAGTGAGATTGCTCCTATCCCCAGGTTAATAGCACAACGATTGGTGTGTTTGGTTACGCTCGCGAAAAACAAACAGCGTAGTAGGCTTTGAAAGCATAAAAAGAAAGTTTGTGAAAGGCAAGTTGCCACCGTAGCCCGATTCTTGATGCAGGTCTAGGTGGATATTTGACATGTCCCGTGTAACAATCAGCAGTAGGACGGTACGGATATGACAAGTATGGGTGAATTCAAACACGGCCTAAGCGGCCATAATTCTGAGACCACTTCGTACAACGAATTTAAAAGCAAAGCTCTTAATTGCCATACATCTCGCTTACAAAACATTTGACCGTTTTTCATGCAGCAGGAATTATCCTGCAAGGAAGCAGCGGACAAAAATCGTAGCCAGCACAGGAGATGCCTAAAGTTGATAGAACGCATCTACTTTCTACAGTCCGGTTTCGCCCTGACATCATTGTATAGTAAATCCTACCAACGAAACGTACCCGGATGACATTTCCGTAGAGGCAGAAGAGGTTGAAGAGCCTTTCGGCGTTCATCATGTCCTTGTTGAGGCCGTAGACCATGAGCACGGCTCCCTGCTGCGCCAGGCGGGGCGACGCCGGGGCCACGGCCGGCTGGGCGGCGAAGCTGGCCGCGGAGAGGGCAGCGCGGGCCGCAGGAGGGGAAGCCTGCAGGGCCAGCTCGGCCGGGTTGAATGTTGTGGCACCGACGGCGGGCGCCGCCAGCGCGGCGGCAAACCTGCCCAGGGACAGACTGCGGCCGGTTAGAGACGGACTGTGGCGGATCAGAGACAGACTGTGGCGGGTCAGAGACAGACTGTGGCGGGTCAGAGACAGACTGTGGCGGGTCAGAGACGTCAGACTGCGGTGGGTCAGAGACAGACTGCGGTGGGTCAGAGACAGACTGTGGCGGGTCAGAGACAGACTGTGGCGGGTCAGAGACAGACTGTGGCGGGTCAGAGATATAGACTGCTGACAAACTGCGGCGGGTCAGGTCAGAGACAGACTGCGGCGGGGAAGAGATAGACTTCAAACAGGGACATATGTATATAATTTCGTGCATCATTCTCTCCTATGTATCTTCTCTCTCTCTCTCTCTCTCTCTCTCTCTCTCTCTCTCTCTCTCTCTCTCTCTCTCTCCCTCTCTCTCTCACTCACTCTCTCTATCTCTCTCTCCCTCTCCCTCTCCCTCTCCCTCTCTCTCTCTCTCTCTCTCTCTCTCTCTCTCTCTCTCTCTCTTCTCCCGCTCTACCCCCATATCCGGCACGACTCCTCTGGTGATAACAAATCTCCCTCCCGCTCTCTCTCCCACCACAGTCACGCCGAGTCGTGGTCAGTGGCCTCTCCGCCTCTGCCTGGACGCCGCCCGCGGCACTGTGCACACTGCACGAGTGCACAGGCGGTGCACTAATGTATGCACGGGCGGGTCGGACGGTCAGTGACCTGAACGGAATTGCTCCTTACCTCTCTGCGACTGGTGTGGCACCGTATAGGGGTGAGCCGCGCACCGCCTCCAGACCTGAGGAGCAGAGAGGGAGGCGTCACTTACAGTCCAGGCGAACGGTGGGTTTAGAGACTTGATCACAGCCCCGCAGCTTTTCGAGGGTGATGGTGCTCGGCGACAGTGAGAGTTATGCGCATCTCAGTGTTCGCATACATTTGTGGCTCGTTCAATGTCGATGCTGTACCTGGAACTGTTTGCATAAAGGAGTGGTCTGAATACGACCTGACAACGGCGGAGCTCCGACACACCGATGAATATTCAGCAGAACAAAGCCGTCATTTGATTCGCGAGCAGGAGTGTCCTTGGACTCTACAGATCACAGGTGACCGAGGGAGACAATACCCTGGTATGTCATTTCAGAAGATCGTATACAGTGCGAAACAGGTAACTTTTACATGGCCATTTAAACATGATAGTACTATGTAGAATCGACCACAATATCTCCTTCTTAGCATATGAATTGCTCATGCAATGCTTCATAGCATGTTTTAATAAAACGTATGATGATGATAACTCTAAGCAATTTCGAGGACAGTGGCACCTACGCATGTTCTTCGGCATAAAGGCGCACCAAAGACTACCGGTGGAGTAATGGTCCTTCGCTAGTACTACGGGACCGTTAGGCGGTCTGGAAATTATATTGTTGTTAACTGAAGTGGTTCCCAGAGGCACTTAGCGTTGCAATTTGGAGCACAGCTGAGAGGAAAAGGCTTCATTTGAATGCGGGAGCGTTGAAAGGTCTCAGCAGCGGCATCACAGAACTTATGATGTGCGCTCGCTGACACAATAGGGCTCCAACGCAAAACGCTTGCGGCTCGACTAAGGTGTGCATTGCAATGTCCATTACATGTAACATACTAATTCAGCATGCAATAATTATGTGCTGTTCAGGATACGGTTGAATTTGCGGTGTTTAATATAAATAGAAGATTATCTGCCCAATTATGGGGAATCTAGCTACTTTTTCCAAAAATTGGGCACCTATTCGAAAAGTATTAGCACCAAGTGTGGAATAGTTACCCCGGCCGCGCCGGGGTAGGCTGAAAGTTACCCCGGCCACGGCCGGGGTGGCCGGGGCAGGTTCTCCACCCATGATTAGCACAACAAAAGATGTATGCATGTGACGAAATGGTGCCACGATTCTCAAACAATAAAAATGGACCTGTCTTTCTCTCGCCGCTCGATTAATACCTGAATCAAGTAGGATCAGAAGTTTGCTGACGACCAGCAATTCCCTTTGATTCGTCGCTCAAATTTGGCTCAGTGTGAGCTCCTTGTAGCTGCCGTCTCCTATAGAGCGACGTTCCCATATCTTACCAAATTGCTTACAAATCCCCTCCAATCCGGCTCTCATTCGGAGCTGCATCCAATCCCGGTAAACAGCGCTGGATAGGGCACTTGGCGCTCAAATGAACTCCCATCGGGCCGCCATCACACTCACATCTCCGTCCGGGCTCGAGAGCGTTCATGCGAACAATGGCACAAGAAAGCTCGTTAATCCCTCGCCGTCGGACCGATTACACTGTCCGGAACAACTTCAGAAAGAGCAGCCAGGAAAGTTAAATCGTTAACTTACGCGATACAGGTCCGGCACACAAACGGTCACCCTGCAGTTCGTGACATTTTCAGCCGGGTCCGCAGAAGTTAGGCTGCACCCGACGTGGAGCTCATAGAAAGACGCCGGTCTAGCTTTCGCTCGAACTGGTGAAACTTCCGTTCGGGTCCACATTGACAATCTCATCAGGCGCCAGATGACCGCCCTTTGGTGAAGTTCCCGCCTCTTCTGGAGGACTCCTGCCTCGAAAAGTGTTAGGTGCGCTGCTGGTCGCAGGTGATACCAAAGATGTGCTACCACAGGTGTCTGTGACTTCAAAAAGCATCTGTACCGTCCACAGTCACATGAGTCATGCACGTGAGGGGGTGGAAAGACACTGCTGTCTGGTCTGCTTATCTACTCGGGTGTAGCAAAGCCAATAAATGCCCGAAGCTCATATCACTTGAATTTGCGTGTGATATCACAAACACATTGGTGAAGCCCACTTTCTACTTATAACATTTTACCTGCGAGTGGTTAATGGATCGTGTATGCACTTTGGTAGTTCTGGAAATTGGTTGGCGTGCTCTGGTCTCATGTAGGACCGGCTGTCGTAAATATGGAAAATGTTGGGTTCAGTTCCTAGTTCGACCCCGCCATGTGGTCGGCGGTTAATATTTAATCAATTCCCCGTCCAGTGCTGTCGATTATGGATTATACCACAAAGACAAAGGCAAAGCTTTAGCTAAACAGCCCAAACCCTGGTGGCGACCCATCCGTGTCGATAAACGTAAAACACGCGCGTGGTGCTGTACGTCAATGACAAATGTCAGCGTGTGTTCCAACACGGCTGATGCTCTGGGGAACAGTCCGTTTCGATACTAACACGGCAGTTTGCGGCCGTGTTCCTGCTATCGATCGACCATCGCTCGGCTATCTCCGCTGTGAAATCCAGCCGCCGCTCTGTCGGCTAACAGCTTCTGTTCCGGATCAGACGTCGACCGAGGGCTAAATCCGACCCCGGTTTAGGTCGTCGCTGACGATGGGACGGGTTCTTTGGCTGGTTTGAGTACCGGAGGGGAGAGGGCTGGGGCGGCGCCAGTGATGCCCAAACGTCAGCACAATACGAATCGAATCGAAATCGAATCGAATCGAAATCGAATCGAATCGAAAGCACTGATGTCTCAATCAGCATCCCATCATTATCTCCATTACGCAGCATTATGCAATAGAAAACCAAGACCGGCGGTGCAATTATGATGTCCTCAGCTAAAAGAAGCAACGATATTAGTGGCAGCAGGATCTTTCCCAGTTGACACCACTGTTTCCCCCATCACTTCTCAACATATCACCTCCTAACCCGACGTCGACACTCACCCTTCCCCACGCACACCCTCGGGAGAAGCCGGCACGGGCCGAAACGCGGCGCGGCGCCACATCGGGACGCCAAACAAGCCATTAGTCGGTCATCGGCGACTTTTTGCGGCTGTCTCGGCCGGGTGGTTGCTGCGCACCGGCGGAGCACGACCCACTGCGCGGCTCAGAAGCTCCCGCTGAGCCGGGATCGGCTCGGTGGCGGCGACGCCCCGTTCCGGCGTCACTCCATTGGCAGAGGAACACGCATACCCGACGCACCTCGGGCGGGGACGAGGCGGTTGTTTGGCATAAATAACAGCCGCGGCGGTGGGCGGGGTTTATCGCGGGGTCTCGGGACTGTGCACAGGGCGGGATGTGTGCAAAAAAGTCAACGCTGCTAATAATGCGCTGAAAACGGGTGGGTCGACTAACATGAATCAATGTGGTTGAATATCAGGAAACTGAAGCCTTCTTTGTAGACTGAAGGCAAAATGACCCAAGATAATGTGATGTTACGAAAGTAGGTAATGACGTTTTGAAACTGAGACGCGGTGATAAAACGCACCACCTGCACAGCGAACATTTGAAGAAACCAACTGCAGTTAAAACGCCACAGCAAAAGCGAGCTTCTAAAGTCTAAACGAAGTCTAAATAGGTAGTCGCTTACTTATAAGCAGCGTCAACACAGGAAGCTAACGTTGAAGTGCCCTTTTAGCTATGCTCGGATTTGTTTTTATCAAAACTACAGATTGAACGCAATTCTCCGGTTTCCTTGACTACGGCACATTGACATGTCACTCAACATCCATTGTCCATATCGCCTTTCAGGCCTCCTTGATCACTCTTGTTATACAACCGACTATAACTGGGTTTCGATTCGTACAGGCCATGTCCGGGGCAGAGACAGTTCATTAGTGCCTTGATGTCCCGGTGACCCACTCAATCCATTACCGCGGCCGACACGGCTCACCGGTCACGTGATCGGCCGTCTCGGCTGCTGATTGGCTGTCGGTCACAGCGCAGGACAGTCTGAACGATTAATTGGTATAGTTGAAGTTAGCTCCCGGTGGGTAGCATTTGATGGATACAAGAATTGTCAGATGACCGTGAAGACTCAGATAATGACGTATGTCGTGTCTCATATCGGCTCAGCTACCAGATGTTCAGACCTTATTAATTCTTTTTTTTGCGTAATATATACCTAATAATAGGTATAACTTCATAATTTTGATCTAACAAAAAAGAAAAAAGGATTGCTTTACTTACAGAGATAAAGATTGCACTTATGATGTTTTAGATAAAATGTCTTCGTTTACCAATAGATGCCAGCCTACTGACAACATGTCAGGAAGTGTAGCATGGATAGCACAAATAAAATTATTTAAAGGCATAACGTAAGGAAATAAAGCGAGACGCTCAATTCGCATGTTTCTTGTTACACATGTCATCCATGTGCGCAGTCCGACCAGCGCACATGCCACGCAGATTCGTCTTCTGTGATAAAAAAACGGCCCGACAGCTTCAAAGGCGAATTGACAAAACATTTTTCACCTGTGCTCTCTTTCTACATACATCCTGCTACGATTGTATTGCCAATTTTATCCCCTTTACCTATTCTGGAACCCATGCCTCACCCGTCCATACTCCTGGAAACTAAATCTTGTGAGCAGGGATCCCCGAACTCACCGTAGGGCAGCGCGAAGCCGGGGAAGTGGGGCTCCTGCAGCAGCGGAGTCTTGGCCGCCAGCAGCTCCGGCTTGGCAGTGACACCTGTGGTGACACACGCACGGTCAGTCGGTGTCAGTGTGTCAGTGTCAGTGGCTGACACAGAGCCGTCACTGCCAGGTCAGCCGCTCATCCCAGTGTGACATGTCACAAACAAACAGCTTTAGACCGGCACAACACGGTAAATTACCCAAACAAACACTCCCAATGGTGAATTCACCTCCAACCTGCCCTCCAACCCATAACTCTGAGCCCTCAACTGTCAGTCACAAGTCCCAATCAACTCTGCTGCATTTATTCCGCACGGCGACTGAAACGACTGGCAGCAGGCGACATTAGAGAGCGACCCCAGCCCGTTAGCAGTCGCAAAAACAGGCCGGGTCGCGACCAAAATACGCCGGCTGGTGTCACGGGCGGTTTATGGTGTCGCTGATCACCGTCATCCTCATTAGCTATCTCTTTATGACGCCTGATGTGCAGCTGTCGCTTTGAGGGCAGGCGCCGCTTACCGACGACATCGGCGCGACTGTCGCGACGACAGATTCGCGCGACTGTCGCGGCGATGGACCTACGCGACTGTCGCGGCACTAAACGCCCCAGCTGTTCTTCGCCAAGGCTTGTGAGTGAGCAGCATAGGTTCAGCAGCCCCTTACTGCGTCGAATACGGAGATCAAAGTCACCTCCCGAAGGTAATCGATGGTTCGCGTGAAATGCAGAAGTCTCCATTAAAATCATTGTCAACTTATTGGAAACGTCTTGACAAATCGTAAGAATTTTCCGATGGCTTTTGTTCCCAGAACCCAGCCGTATTGTCATGCTAGAAAACATGTAATTATTATGCAGCCAATATTAAATTGTCGTGTCACAATATCCCCCGTAATTACCTTGTTAAGTTTCAAAGGCACTGATCGATCGTTTGACCCAGCAGCGAAGGATATGGGATCAGACGACATCAGCGTCGGGGCTAAATTGAAGCCACCAGGCCGATACAAGGTCGATGTCAAATAATTTTGTAAACCATTAAAACAAATGTGATGAAAATATACACCGATGCACGAGAAAAAAACCACCTTGTAGTTCATTACACGTTTCTGGGGAATCGTACAAGCTTTTCACTAAGTGGTCAAAAAACTATGATGCGTATCATCTAAAAAGCTGATGATGCTTTGGAGCTTGGGGACGTATGAGTGCCTCCATTTTTAGAGGTATGAGGTAGCATTATAATGGCGTATATACGTGATGTTCATTATGGAGTAAGCGTGACCGTTTTAATAATGGAGGTAATGATAAGGTAGCACGTTACAGGTTCAAAGATTATTTCTTATCGGGTCACCTTATACTGGGGCCAGAAGCCAGACTTGATGAGAAGACAGACAAAAAAGAAGTTTTATCACACAGAGAATAAATGCTTGGGGCATAATCCATCATGAACTTCTATCAATGATTTTCGGTGAGAAAACACATGCATTCCCGATTTTGTCACCAGCAGAGCATAAAATGACCTCCCAGCTTTCCCGTCATTCGAGTTGGCTGATTGGCGACCGAAGTCCGGTCGAACTTATTTCCATTCGCCATAAGATCACGTCGCGGCGCGGAGGCGCTCTTTCACTTTCGGCACGCCGCGTGTGGGCACGTGGCGAGGTCGGCGGCGGAATACAAATGGACGGAGCGCGGGGACCGGTACGGGCGCTCCAATTTGTCGCCGCGCTGCCGTCAGAACGTGTCCGAGTGGCCACCCGTGTGGGACGACCGTGCTCGAGCGGCCCGGACAGAGGACTAACTACTGTCGGGAACTGTTGGAGGAGAACGGGAAAAAATACAATGGCCCGCGGGGATGGGAGGAGAGCCACAGAGCGTGATGAATAGCCGGGGAACAGTTTCCAGCTCAGCGGACTTCGTGCCACGCTCAACTTTTGAATTTTGAACTTTATGAATGTTTGCATTAATTTTCTTACATAATGTGTAAAGAATAAAAAATAAAAGAGTGAATAAAACTGGACCATTCGCATTGAGACACACCACCTGCTTTCAAGAGTTTTTAACGATGTAGTTCAAAGAAACGAAATCTCTTAGGGTGTTTTTTTTTTCAAAATAAAATCCTCTAACATCGAACAACTCAGTTCCCTGCTACATACGTAAATACCCCAGAACTTTTGATCCCGTCTCACCCCTCCCGTTCCATCATGTCCCATCCTTTTCCGTGCCGCCCAAACGTCCCTCCAAACTGATGTCACACCCTTCCTGCCTCTCCCTTTCCGTGTATTCCTGCCACCCTCCACCCAGTCCCGTCCCGCCTTTTCCTGACCTCTCGTCCTATGCTGCCCCGCGCCATTCCGCCCTCGCGGCCTTGCCTCGTCCCTCCGGGTATAGGGAGGACCGGGGTCCCCTGGGACTGACATCAATACCAGCAGCACTGGGTGAATTTATCGGCTCTGACCCGCCGCTGGCCACAGGGTGTATAGGCCGGCATGGGCGGGGTAGAATAGACGAATACCGGGGCCAGCAGAGACCCAGAGACGCCCGTCTGAAACTTGCTAACTACCATAGCGGATAACTTATCCTTTTTGTGCTACCAATTCAAGCGTATTTCTGTCTATTCTATTGGCTTGGTGGTCATATCAACAACTTTCATGCACAAATTTCAGTCGACTTTCAGGTTGAATCGGTAGAGTCACTGTAAATTCATTGGGTTCCTGACGGTCGTGGTCAAGGAAGTCACACGTATGTATTTCAGTCATCTAGATTACTTCTGTCTGTGATGAAGCGCGGGTGCCTGTGATAAGGCGCTTGAAAAGTATACCTAGTGCAGGTCGTGTAGGTGGTGTTGAAGAATAACACATATATTCTCAAATGGACTGTAAGAAAATGAAATGTCCCTTGTATGTATGTACAGGTCTCGCGAGATTAAGCGGTAGGTTTTGCACTTTTACATTTCCGGTTATATCTCAGAAACTAATCGATCTACGATGAAGCCATTTTACACGATCATGGCCGGCTTGTTACCCAACAAGTCGATCGCATCTTCAACACTTAAAAGCTTAAGACGACGAAGATATAGCCTGAAGTACACTAAATTTTCTAGGTGCAAAACCTACCGATAAAAACCCGCGAGACCTGTACTTCGCTTCAGTAGCTAATAAACTGAAAGATGTGAAACGGCGCTTACAGCAGACAGACGCTCAACTGCACTTGTCACTTGAAGTTTTTCTCACACCACTGCTCAGAAAGACAGCGGTCGCTAAAGCTAGTTTTTAGCCTGAGTGCAGCTAACAGGATGTACCGAATTAGACACATTCTGTATCGAAACGATATTGCGTATTGTATAAATTTAAATGAAAAAATATCACAGTCTCTGTTTATTTGCGGTTAAGTATTTGTCAGTCAAGCATGTTTCGCAATCACAAAAATCATTAAAATATTTATTTAGAATGGGACCAAGTCGTATCCGCTATCAAAATAACGGCAATCATCAGTAAATATTGACCAGAGAATTTCCCGCCAGATTCCAGTGAGCTGACGACACCAAACTGTCAATCTGTCACCGGGAGCCCGGTAACCCGTCAACATCCTCTCTCGCTCACTTATCTTCCCGTCCCCCTGACCCTCCCTCCCCTCCCCCCAGGGCTGGCAGCCGGCGACCGACCTGTCGAGACGGGACAACGTAACCGGGCCGCACGCGTCACAGTACCCGGGGTCGCCAACAGGTGGCTCTGCCTGCAACACAGAGAGAAAGAGGGCGCTGGTGTCGCGGCGCGGCGGTGCACACTGGTCGGAAACGCTCCAGCGAGAGGCCAGCGGCCTTCCCGCAAAAGTTTTTTGCTTGTTATTCCACAACTAGTCAAGCAAACTTCATAAAACTTTGCATACCTTCTCTGTCATATGTAAGCTATCATTTGGATGTCAAGCACTAAATATATGACGTGCATCTGTTAAGTTATGACGTCATAATTGAGTATAATACAGGATCTAACACCACTTTAAGTCAACAAGGGAAATTGGGAGCTGCTATTCGGGCACCGGGAATGGTTTCATGCACTTCTTGCAAGGTCCAGTGCTTGACTTAAGCATTGTTGACTTTGCGTGACGTCATGTATGACGTCACTAAGGCCATATAAGTTTTTCGTCAATAACTCCTGATCAGATGGAGCTAGAGAGTCGGGAAAGCCACCATTGGACTCAGGAAGACCTGCCGAATCGAATGATATGCAATATGACCTCATTCAACCATTTTCGTGACCTGAGGGGCTCCGACCTGACCTTGACCCGAGGTTAACACCTTAAGTTGAGTTCACCCGAACACCAAGTATAGCATTCAACGCGCCTGAGCTAGACAAACACGATGATGCCAAAATCGCGGCAGTGCGACCATTTTTTGGTAAAGTAATTAACCTAAAACCGAACCCGTGCCTTGTGGCACTTACGTGACCTAAGAGGTCACTGGCTGACCTAAGACCTTAAAATCGGGTAGTACCTGATTTTTGCGTCTTATAACGGCACACAAGCTTTTTTCCGCGAGGCTCTAGCTCAATTAGAGGCGAAACGGCGAGGGAGTTGTACCAACCCTCCCCGGTCAATATAGAAAACCAATCGGTCCGGCCAGGGTTAAATACCGGAATTGTAATCTAATGTAACTAAAGACGACCCAAGGTAACCTGACGTCAGTGACAGGTGTCCTATATTTGCAGCGTCTTATATTCACGAAGGTTTCAATTTCCACTTTCTTCAGCCGAGTGATGGTTGTCAATAGCAAGGCTCTCTAAATGCAAGCCGTAATCGCCACGCAATATGTGGAAGGCTTTTGATGTCAATACATACATAAATGCATACATAAAACGCGCTTTTCACAAAATTCATAAACTCAAGCGCATCTGTTTTTAATGACCAGTCAACTACGCATGGATGCGTGCAGGCCACACAGGTCAGCGTAAGCCGGGCGCGGCGGCCGAGCCGAAACTGGGGCGGGGCGGGCGGTAGTTGGGTAGGAAGAGCGGCTCCTGCAAATTTTGCGCAAATATGCGCAGTTAGCTTTTATGTTGCCCTGGTGTGAATTTAAATCCTACTTCATCTCACAAAAAATCAGAGTGGAACTAGATGGGACTACCTGTTGTTTCCTTACCTAAACTTTGCAGTTATATTCCAGAATCACTGTAGGAGAGCCTTCATAAAAAAGCTATAGTACATCTTAGTTAGGGATTTAATATGCCAAAAATTTTGCACTGACCAGTCAGCAACTTCATAACGAACATTTTGATGCATAATATGTGGGATTTCAATTTGGTGTCTATCAGCAATAAGACTCTGAATATCCGGCTCAAGAAACCTCCTGCTCCGCGTCAGTTTCCGAGTTCTGGGATACCCCATCTTCGGGGGCTGATTACAGTTATTTTTGGTCACCCGGATTAGTTTTTTGACCTAAGTATAATAATTTGATCAATTTCAAATCGATCTATATAAAAAATAATCCGAAACTCCGGAATCGCCCGTGGCCTCTCGTGAGGGCGTTTCCGACCAGTGTGCGGTGACCCGCGGCGCCCGGTTGTGTCTCGATTGGGGGCGGAGGGGAGGGGGTCGTGTGCGCGTGTGGCCCGGTTATGTTGTCCATGTCTGCGTCTGCTGCGGCCACCTACAACAAAACCAGAGGAGGCGGGCAGATAGAAGAGAGACGAGACAGACAGAGACAGACAGAGACGGACAGAGACAGAGGTGAGCTGCGGTTCGGCAGAGCTCGTGTCGCAGCGGCCAGCCGACCCGCGGCCACAGGTTATATGTTGTTAGGCAAGACCGAGAGATTCACTGCCAGCCCGGCGCCAAAACGGCCGAGCTAGTATACCGACGTATGTGTCTCATATGAGCTGTCACACAGGCTATATACACATGCAGTGTTAAATGCTCTCGCCGTCTGTTTTATATTATATCATGTAGAGATGTTGGCATACAAATATAAAGTGCAATCGGTGATTGATGAACAAATAATTCAAATTTATCCAACGAATTTCACTTCCTACCTATCCGCACCAAATTCACATTCTGTGCTTTCGTAAAAGAAAATCCCCGCTAGGAACACTCTTGCCATTCTTTTGATGATTAAGAATTACTTATCTTAATGAGCCTTATCAATTAGTATTTTGCATAGATGAGCACGCAGTATTTCACACCTCGGAGGTGAAGGTATAGACTGCGTTCACTTTAAGCAAATACAAAAACAGTTGAAGTTAAAATCAATTGGATCTTTCAAACAAATTCAGCGACTAAATAAGATATTACTCGATGATAACATGCATAACACTCGCGTTGTATTTTACAATGGCGTAACTAGCATTAGACCAGCTTCATAAGAACGGAATGTCCTTTACAAGGTATAGGCATGGATGATATAACACTGGATTGGTGTCTCGTGGAAATTAACATTGGGATCCGCGACATTGGGATCAGGCCTGCCATCTAGCGAGAGAATTATCGTAAGTTAGGAGCAAGCCGAGTGAACGCCCATCTCTCAGCATTATGACACACGTGGGTGTGGTGTGTTAGTTGGCTTGAAGTGCATATTCCCACGAGTTGGAGGTAATCTTACTTGACCTGAGACGACAAAAAATGTCTTAAATGCTTGAAAGCCAAAAACGTCAAGCAGCCTTTAGGTAATAACGAAAATAAAATGCGTAAGACGCGGTGTGTATTTAAACGCCCAGTCCGATCGGCTTGTACGACCTTTTATGTGGTCACTTACTCACAAGGGTACAGCAGTTTAATATGTCATACATATTTGGTAGGCTTATTCCTTCTTCTCCGAATTTCGTCCGATTTTCTTCATCTTAGTTGATGTTACGGCACGTGCCACGTGCCAACTTAGGGGTGTCGAAATTGTTTCACATAAAGTAACTCCGCAATGGCTGGGCCCATTACAGTAGAACTTCGTACTCAATAGTTAGGCACCCAGTGGCCAATGCATTTCCATGTGTCACTATGGGGGTGCTACTGCACGTGCGCACGTGCGGGGTGCCGCGCTTCCATATCTCAAGAACGGCTGGGCGGATAACACTCAAACTTGGTACACAAATGTCACATCGATGCTCGCACTGCATTGATTTATTTTATTTATTTTTTATTTATTCAAGCCTCCCTCCAACGGGCTCGTATCGTCCCAATTACAGGAGAGCTCCTCCTTTTCTGTTTCTGTTCCAGCAGCTGATTGATCCGCAACAGGAGATCCCTGTTTGTGAAGGCTTCGTCTCCCTTTTCAATTCCTTGTTTAAAATAACATAACAATGCACGAAGAAGATCACACATCAAAGTTGTTTTAGGCGGCTATCTTGGACCAGGGCTGCGGAATTAAAGTCAGAGCCAGCGATTCTGTTCCGACTCGGAGTCGGTTGATTTTTAAAAGCTGTAGTCTGAGTATTAGTAGTCGAAGGTCACTGAAAAGTCATCGACTCCACAGACTTACGAGGGCTGCAGAGTCGGAGTCAGATTCGGAGTCTGTGTGAATCGATAGTTCTGCCCGGAGGAGTCGGAGTCGATATTTGAATACCGGAATCGGAGTTGGAGCCAAAGTCACTGAAATTTCATCAACTACGCGGCATTGGTTGGGTCCTTTTCATAGAGCGTCTTGAATTAGGTACATATTAGAGATGTCAATCGGATACCAACTTTTTGGTATACCGATACCAAACCGATACCAACTTGGTATTTGGTATTTTAATCGTAATGTGTTTGGTATTTTGTTGGTATCATGAACCCTCACTTATGTGTAAGAGGCCAAGAAATCGGTAAAAAGTTGGTATTGCCCTCATTTTCCCAAGTTGGTTTGGTTTCGGTATTTCCCCATGGTTTTGGTTGGTATTTGGTTTGGTATCGGTATTCCGATTTTCCGTAATTGACATCACTAGTACATATTGAGCGGCAATGACGTTAGCAATTCCGTTTAACTTTTTCATTATACTTATAGATAGTACTTACGTTCGTTTTGTTCTTTGATCCGGACAATTTGTTTGATTTAGGCCAAGTAAAGGCTCATGTGAAAAAACTACGAAAACGACACGTGCTGGCGAAGTCTCCAATAACTCCCTGTTTCACGATTTAATGAGGAAATAACATGGAACTGCTTATCTTATTACTGACCCTGCACATAAATCTATTAATTTCTTCGCCTTTACTGACATATAAAGACATAACCTGTTGAAAAATTGCACAACAAGCCTGCTACTACACCACACTCCCGTGTGTCACAATGCTAATCAGCGGCGTTCACTCGGCTTGCTCCTAACTTACGACAATTCTCCCGCTAGATGGCAGGCCTGAGCTCAATGTCGCCAAAAACTGCGAAGACACCAATCCATTATTATCTCATCCATGGTATAGGTACAACCCTGCAGCAGCTATTGATCTACGTGTGAATGCTTGAAACATTTGAAAGATTAAATGGTTCTCACAATGTAACAAAAAGTAGCTATTTGAAACATGTCACAAGCATGCGTATCTCATATCTGTATTACATATAATGTGAGTGTTGGACTGCTTCAAACCAAAGTATTTGTGCCTGTGCATGAGAAAATGTACATTTTTTGTGTCGAGTCTTCATCAATGTTATTGCATGACATGCAACCATGAGTAACAAGATGGGTAATCGGCAACAATTTTACTGTCAGAAAAGAAAAATCTTATGCCTTGAAAACAATATTGAAACCAGTAAACCAATCTGAGAACATAAGGATCGACATTTATTGGTTGAACTAAACCGGAAGCAACTAACTTCATTTATAAAAAAAGAGTTCCGGGAGCTAATTTACAAGGTTAAGTTCGCAAAGTTTGCACGACCACACCGTTATGGGTCGGAGACGAACTGCGCCGTAAGGAGCAGTTCACGGCGGGTCACGGGGTTGCACGCGCCGGCCGCGGGGCCTTACCCAGCGCCGGGTTGGTGTAGTCCCAGCTCTCCGCGTCGTTTTTGTAGACGTTGAGACGCGCCGGCTGGAAAACAAAACATAGGTAAGCGAGCGGCCGCTACGCCCCGATAACCAGCACGGCGGGGGCAAAAACTCGCCACGGTCTCTCACTGGCAGCGGACGCCGCTGGAGCTCCGCCAGCCAGCAGGCACGGGCGCAGTTCAGGTAGAGTAATGGCAGCGTGCAGCGCAATGTCGACGATAAACTCGGGCCAGTCAGATCATTAACGTTTGAGAATTTGTCGTGTGATTTTTGGGCTGTACATAGCTGGGTGACTGGCGGGAAAGTCAGTCAGCAGGTCTGAGGAAGAGTGCAGGCGGCAGGCTGAGAGCGTAAGATATTTGCCAAATGTGAGCTTCAACATCCGGGTAATCACAAAATCACGTATCAGGGAAATTATCGGCCTGAAAAATGCCGAATATATGTTGCATGCATCCTAAGTCTGCAAAGGTTCGCTATCTCCCCATACATCAATATCACCCTCCTGTTCAACAGCAGTATTATTGAAAACATTATGAGCTCTGCAGCCTGGCAATGTTTGGCCAGGGCGTTGACTGACGGTCACATGGCTGGCCCATCCTCCTTCAGCTGGCAGCGGACCCCCTCGTGACGTCACACATCATGGCGGTGATGACGTCACGGACGCCTCGCTCCGTTAGTGGTCGGTCGCGGCGGTGACAGCAATATGGGATCGGCCCGCCGTCTCCTCGGCCGGGCGGTGGCTCCGGCTTGACGTGAGAGCCGCCCAGTAATCCACCAAACGGAGGTAGAGGCGTCGCGACACTCCCCGCCCGGCCGTTTTACATGTCGTCCGCCGGGACCCCGTTGACAGTATACACAAACGCGGCGCTTCCATACGCCAGCGCGGCCATTCATTAGCATCGCTCCCGCTGACAACGGGCGGCCGCTATCTTGGCGTCCGCTTTTGATCTTCACTGAAGTGAAAATAGTACGGCGCAGCGCGGCGCACTGTCTAAGCTACAAGATGTGGTCGCTTAATTCAACAAATGAGCTCGTTTGAACTGCGCCGATCTGCATATCCAACACTATTGATGGGTAGGGCAGATACAGGAGAGACGGTCATCTTCATAGGAACGTTTACCCCAAACGCATTAGCTATGTCGTCACTCATACCAGATATCGACAGCTACTGATGAGGTAAATAATGATGTCGCAAGACGCAAATAACCATACCGCGTGAAAATAGCCTCTGCTACGCCTTTCCTCTTTTTCCTTGCAGCAGAGGTGTCGATTCAGTATATAACACCTCTTCAGCCAGCTGCATGGCCTCTGGTTCTATTTCGGAGCTAGCTGTGACGCCAATTCAATGACTCTGCGACACGATCAGCTTGGCGCCAGGGGGCGACGGATGCCCTTTAGCCGGCGGCGCAGGTGCCGCAGCGGAGTCGCGTCGCATGCGAGCCGCTCTAATGCCGCGCTGAGAACCATTTGCCGGTGCATTAGCGCAGTACAAAGCCGCTAATGACCGGCTCGAGAGCGATCGGGCGCGGCGGCGCCGCTGAGGACAGCTCGCCGCCGCCGGAGAGCTGCCCCAGCCGCCGGGGAGTTGCCGCAGCCATCGCTGACGTCACGCCGCCACCGTGGAAAGATCGGCTGCGAGCTCCGGCTGCGGAGCCCCGGCGGACTCCCGGAGAATTCTGATGTCGGAATGGACATCGCAGGCATTAACTGGCTCAGCGGCATTTAAAATGGATTACTGGCTGAGCCACTTGCTGTGCCAAATCGCTTCCGAAAATTTTCCCATTGAGACGTGGAAGCCATTCAAGTCCTTTCACCACGTAGCTTTGAGGATCTAAAGGTCATATGCAAAATACGACATTTACACCATCATTGATATTATCAAACCCATGTGTTCATTCTGGGAACTCATAAACGTCCTGGCCTGTTACACACTAATCCCGCCGGGTGTGCGCCTATACCGAGACCGCTCCATTACTGGGGCGGGGGGGGGGGCAGCCGGCGGGGCTCCCACAGCTCGCTGATGAGCTGCGGAAGCTCACGCCGTTGGCTGATGACCGGAAGGAAGCTCCGCTCCAGAGCCGGAAACGGGAGGTGCCGTTAGAGCCGGCGGCCGTCTGGACGGCACGGAGCGGGGAAGGCCTATAGGGGAGGGACGGCTGCCTACAGGGAGAGGACTGCCTAACGGAGGGAAGATTGCAGAGGAAAGGGAGGGAAGGGATGACTGTCCAGTGTCCATGGGGACACCGTGTGAGGACGACTGCCTAAGAGAGGGAAGGTTGCCTAAAAGAGGATAGAGGCTTCTACCTAAGAGGAGGAAGGACTGCCTACCTAGCGGGGAAGGACTGCTTAGGGGAAATACTAGGGGGAGGGACGGTGCATAGACAAGCGGGAAATGCTAAGGAAGGGAGAATTGCTTGAGAATGTATAGGGACGGATAACTAGCCCTCGCCCGCACATGCCATTTTCCCATCCTAGAACGCACATGGGGGGGGGGGTTGCCACCCCCCCCCCGCGCCATTTCGTTCCTGTTGGAGATAGAGCTTAGCTTTAAAGACCAAAAAGATTCTTTGGGAAGAGACGAATCCAATGATACCCAGTTTTACCTTCTCAGGTCAGTCAGTGACCTTCCAGGTCAGGTCAAACTTAAAAATATTGCTGTTTTGGGTCACCGTTGGATATCAAGTGCGCTGCTTATCATATACCGATGACGATGCCGTTTTCTGGTGCCAAGCCAGCTAGAACCTCTTTGTCACACTACCCGACCAGGTTTTTGCTGCTGAGGTCATTTCAGGTCAAGTTAGGTCAAGGTCAATTATATGTGTTTGTATGTCTGTGTGTGTCTGTGTGTATACTGATGTGTGCACCGATTGTTTATGTGTCCATATTACATGAAATCATGATCTGATAAGCTTTTACCAAAAATGCAGTCAAAAAAATTCACAAAAAGTAAATTCCGCTTGCCTAAAACGCAATTATATTAGATGACCTAGGTTGACCTTGACCTTGACCTTGACATCTGTACATCGTCGAACAACATGTTCCATGATAGGTGGGAGGTAAGACTGGTAAAAAAGGCCGAAATCAAGGTGCCAAAAGCTCACAAGACCCATAGCCAACGCAAGATGTTGAGAATTGGCCATTTGGGTCATGACATGACCTGAGAAACAAGGTCATATCTCCGAAACCAAAAACCACAGAAACTTGAAATTTTCAGGGGACATCGAGAAAGGATAGAGGAGCAGCTATACGAAAAATCAGCCTTCTAGCTCTAAAAATGTTGAGTGCAGAGCAGAAAGACTACCTGGGGGGGGGGGGGTGGCAACCACCCCCCCCCATGTGCGGGCGAGGGCTAGGGGAGGGACGACTGTCTAGGGGAGGGAAGCTGCCTGAGAGGGGATAGGGGCGACTGTCTAGAAGGAGCAAAACTGCCTAAGCGAGGGACGATTGCCTAGGGGAGGAATGACCGCTTACTCAGCGGAGGTGGACAGCTTCAAGGTCTACTTATTACATGGCACCGATAAAACACATTTTCTTGACGCTCAAGTGAATGGTCTAGCATTGATTACCGATGTTCGTGACATGTAAGATGGGTCGACAACTGACGCGGAACTATGAAGCTACAGTCGGTGAAAACCGCACTAAACCACACTATGGCGTCGGTGAACCGTGAAGCTCAAGAATGACTTCCCCACTAAGTTACTTTCAGCGCCATTTAAGGCCGCAACTGACGCTGTTAATAGAGCAGTGGTGACAAGCTCGAATCATTCTGAACCTTCACGCTCACTGAAAGTGAGCTATGGAATCATGAATGTATGACAGAAGTTCCCATGCCTAAAAGCGCCAGGGGATATTTCTATTGCTGAATAGATAATTTAACACCTGTATCTGCAAACTATGGCGACAAGAGAAATATTTAGCCTCTATTCCTTTATATCATAAACGTGTTAATATACTTTGTTTTCCAAAAAGATTTTTTTGCATGAATAATATGAGTAGGAACTCCGGTCCAAGGTAAATTATGGGTACGTGCCACCGTTGTTTAAAAGACTTACTAAATACGCAATGGAAAACCCCGCGTAATGTAACGAGACGTTCTTCGTGGATGTTTGATGTTCAGCTGCGAATGTTTCGGTCAGATACCACGCCTTCCGCTCACTATCGTGCATTTTAGAGTCAAACGGTTCGTCTGTGTCGTGAATAATTACTCAAATATGTCACGTATCATGTCGGGAAAATTCCAGTGGGACTCGGTGCCTGTTTATGCGAAGACGAAGGTGGATGGATTAGTTCAATCAATAATACGCTAATGCGGAGTAAGTGGCATGCTTTTGAGAGGAGGGCATTGTCGTGTATATCTGGCTCCATAATCACCCTATTAAGTGGGTGAGTTGCTCTGACATTGTTTGTTGAGCCCACAATAACGATCTAAAGCTTGCCATTTCCCCGATAGTCTTGTCTTCACTTTGTGGCTTCTACGATCTTAGTGAGAGGCTAATGGCTCTGTATACCAGATGTTTTACGATGTAACCGTTCTCTGAGACAAAAGTCTCTCTCTAAATTGTGGAAAGTCAGCAAATCGGAAGCATGCATGCGCAGTGTACTTGATACATAGTTGGTTGGGTTAACTATGCATCATTATCTTTCTAGGGATTATTTTTTGTTTTCTCCATAACAAACATGCATGCCACAACTTTTCGGCGGAGCAACTTTTTTCAACTCCCGCCTGACTGACAAACCCACCTTGCCATCACTTCCTTTGTCACATACCCAAGCACATACCCGCACACGTCGTCCCCACCCCAGATCTGCGACCACACGTCCCTCTGCACCGACCTTGGCGAACTCAATGCGGAGGGTGCAGCAGCCCGAGTAGATGTCGGCTCCCGTGAGCGCCTCCTTGGCCCGGGCGGCCGCCTCCACCGAGTCAAACTCGACCATCGCCTGGACGCCGTTCTTCTTGAAGATGACGATGCGCAGCACTTGCCCGTGGCTGGAGGAGATGGTCTTGATGACGTCCTGCCGAGACATGGGCGTCGTGGGTTATAATAGCGAGGAAGTGGGGATGTAGTTCGTCACATGATCTACCTACCTTTAAAAACCTTAGGAAGTGTTAGCGGCCCATTGCCAATAACTTGTGTGAATACCCATTCTAAACAAGTCTCCATACGTCTTTAGATGATACTCATGCAAGCATCTGGACTCGACACACATTTACAAGTTAAAATCTACCCCTAAAATAGAAACATTGACAGATAGCTTAACGGTAGAGCTCCGTAAAATCCAAAAGATCTCTAAGAAGCATCAAATAATCGCCATGGGCGCTCTATCACGGTCAAGTCCAATGAGCAAACTGACCACGCCCCATGTTTATATTATCGTGCCACGACCCTGTCATTAATAAGCGTCTCGAGGCACGGGGAAGGGTTCTGTCAGCTCCATCGCCGGTCGTTCGGTGCCCGGTTTCTGGACACCATTTGTCCGATCCGTCAGCTCGGTAGTGCAACGGCCAGAATCCGGTGACGACGCGCGCTATGACAGATGTGACGGCTGTGACGGGGCGTGACGGACGACCGTGTGTCGCTCGGTGGAGCCGTGACGCCAGCTGACACCGGGACAGGTGTGACAGCTGGGGACACGTGACAGGCGGAGCCACTGTGACGGATTTGACAGCCGGAAACGGGCGATTCCACCCCGCGTGACGCATGTGACCGCTCTGATCTTCGGAGATGTGCGACGCGTGGCGCGCGCGTGGTTGTGACGGGTGTCTCAGGTGACCTATGTGGCTGATGTGACGGACGAGCCGCCCTCCCCCGGTTCCGGTCACGTCAGTGTGTGATGTCAGGACCTGTTTTCTTATTTTGTTTGATTGAAATATAGGGACATCTCTACTGAGCGGTTTTCTTTTGACGTCTGACGAACCCAGCATCCGGTCGCAGTCTGGCACCTAGGTCATTTAGGACACTGAACGATGAGCTCAGGAAATAGTTAAAAAATCGGCGCTCTATTTCTTATCCTAAAGTGCATCAAAGATGAAAGGATTCTTCAACCCCATTTGTATATCTCAGCTTACAACTTTCAAAAGTCAAAACTCGAGTTCGGTAGTTCTCGAGGGCGGACGCGGCCGAAGCCCTGAGCACCTGAGCGTGCTGCCAGCTCATCCGGTGATGGATGGGTTTCCCGATGTGCCAATTCGCCGCCCGGCCGACTAATGAGGTGAAGCGCGCGCCCAGGCTCGTGGTGTCGCCAGTGTGGGGACGCGCCGATCTGCGCAGCGACGATCAAAGCTGCCGGTATCTGCGGGGGAGGTAGCGCAGAGATATGGCGCCGACCGCCAAGGCCGACCGCTGACTACCTGTGACCTCGTCACGATATATGAGACACTGATGACACGGGCTCGGTGATCACGATCGTCCTCCGCTGAGGGATTGTCGGACCACTGAGCGTCTATTGCGGCGGCTCCGGCGCAACAGAATTCTATAAAAATAAGAAGAGCGATGGTGCATTCAGCTCGGGCGACCCACCATTGCTCGTGGTGATTGGTGATGGGCGTCATTTGGCCGATTAATGCCAGTTTTCTATCAGCGTTTCAGCTCACGTGACATCCGCCGCTGATAAATAGCCGGTTTATGTGGCTGTTTGTTTGTCTTTTTATCAATCAGCCAGCACCTGGCTCGGTGCCAACACGCTGCTGATGTAGGTTAGCAAAAACGTTGAAACAACGTTTGCCTGGAATGAACACGCAAACAGAGGTGTTTACTTATTATTTAACGGTGTACGCTTCTAAGTTTGAAAACAAAATGCTTTCCACAACACAGTAGAAATCATCTTAAAGAACAACTATATGTGGGTTTTCATGCATACAAGCATAATTGCATACAATCAGTCACTCATGTTTGTATTTGGATGCCTATGCAAATACAAATGGAATGCGGAACTCGCAATTGAATTGGGTAGTTATCACACTTACCATCATATAAAAGAAATTCTAAGAAATATGTGGCATACAACATTACATGTAAAACATGCCCTAATCCAATGCAGGTTATATAGGTACAACTGCCGCAAATATTTTCAGCTGAAAGCTCAAAGAAACCTGGGATATCCCCGTCATTTTCTTTGAAGGATGGAGCGCGCCAATCGGCCGTACCGCGCCTGCGGCTGCCATCCCGCAGTGCTCGCACGTATTGCGGTACAGCCTAACTACCCCAGCGGATCCGCCGCGCCGCGCAGCCGTCATCGTCAGTTCCAGTGCTGCTGTGTGTGGCTCTGTTGGATACAGCGAAAAATACCGCTATTTTTATGCGTCGTATCGTTTACCACACACTGCTTAGGACATCTATGTCGGCCACAGTTTGATCTTGAGCCCAACTGTGCTCTCCGTCTTTAGCGCCACGAACCGGGCGTTCCTCTCCCTCGGACTCTCACCTCCTCTACCTCTCTCCAAGAGTGTGTCGATCAGTTCCACTTACCACTGTGATCGGATAGACGGGGTTGACCACGGTCATCAGGAGGATATGGTTCGGCTTCTCCGGCTCAAAATCCCTCCTGAAACACAGAACGATTCCCAGTCAGATCAATAGCGGCGACGACGACGGCGCCAGAGTTACATTTAACGATTGGCATCAATCGTGTGGAATTTTATTTACGTTATATTTTAAAATAAGTTAGTTATAACATTAGACTACTTCAGGCGATTGCGCAGCTGGTTACTAATAAGGTCGTAGGTCGTCAAAAATAATTTGGCGCACATGAATGGAACAGGTGTCCACTGTCCATCCATACTTCATGCATAGATTACATTCGTTTCAATTGTGACAAAAGTATCGGGCTTCCAGATACAAGCGTAGGCCATGAAGTTACCAGTTCTGTCAAGTTGCATTATTATCTAGGTGTTAACCCGCGCCCGGCTGGGGGTCCTGGATTTCCACGCCCTGCTGGGGGGGGGGGGGTGTTTGAACACCCCCCCCCTTCTAACTCGGCTCCTGGGCCACGTAGCGATACGCGGAAGGCGGCATTCGAAAGAGCGTCAAAAATAATGACGAAATCACTTCGGTCAATTTTTTGGTCAGGTCAAAGGTCAGGTCACCAGAGGTCATTGAAGGCAAAATTTCGCCGATTTCTAGGTCGAATGTCGACAATTTCCAAGAAGCCAACGCATAACTCGGGAACCAATAGAGCTACAGCGCCGCGGAAAAGCGCATTCGATAGCCCTATTAACGCCCTTTCTGAATAATTTTCTCAGATTTGATTTAACGTCAACGGTTTTGCCTGCAGGGGGCAAAAACTGCAAAAACAGCCGATTTTTTTCGGAAACAGTTTTTCTGCAATAACTTTTGACCCAAGCCTTGTACGAGCTTACTTTTACCGGCATCGTGTTCCTCTCGTCAAGACGCATCGAATGAACTATAACTTGACCTTGAAAGGTCAACTTGAAAATTTGACCTCAGGTCAAGGTCATGACCTGAACGGAAAGGGTCATGTTGCATATCAGTCGATCTGTATCGTCGAGCTGAACACATCTAAGGCGTTTACATCGCTCTAGCATGCCTCTATCAAAAGTTATTTGCGAAAAACTGTTAGATACCATTCGTGACCTAAGATGACCTCAGGGCATAAACAGGGGTCACGGACACCATTTTCATGTTCAGTGTGTCTAAACCACTTGTAATTCAGTGTTTGGGAGTGTTTATAATGTCTTTCGTCCAAAAGAGGCGCATTTCAATTTTCTCCCATTGACTTATAATGGGGAGGTCGCAAAATTGACCTGACCTTAGGTCATCGATATCAAAATTCTGAGATATACATTTTGTACATGCTATTGCTCTTAGCAATCGCTGAAAGTTTCAAAGCGATCGGTCACTCGGTGTAGCTATGACAGACATTGAAACTTTTTATGAGGTGAGGTCACTTCAAGTGACCTGGTGACCTGACCTTGAATGACCTTGGTCTGAAATTTTCATAACATGTGTAGAATTGATGTATGATAAGGTGTACCAAAAACGGCGGCGCGGAGCGCCGCCGTTTTTGAGATATGTATTCGCGAAAAACCACAAGGGGGGTGTTCAAACACCCCCCCAGCAGGGCGCGGGTTAACATTTAACGGGAGCGATTTAAATCATCTGGCTGCACTCTGCAGTCCATCAAACTAGAGAATCCCACTCGGAGCGCTAAGCTGGATGAAACGGGAAACGATGGAAACCCGATATGCACTATGGACTGTCACCTATTTCAGCTGAAAGACCGTCGACAACGAGCACATAAGCGCGGTCGGCTTTTCCACTAGCCTGTGATAAGGCCTAGCCGTGTGGATATGTGGGAGAGTCGTGCCTTTTTTCTCTTCGCATTTGCTGAAGGTTGTTGCGCTATTACGTGTGACGCTGAACGATTTGACTGAGACTGTGTGTTTGTTGAGACGAGCTTCTCAGCATCCACAATAAAGTACTGCTAAAGCATTATCATTTGAAAATATCCTTCCCTTGGTCTTGGTCTTTGTCAGCTTCATGCTGCCTGTGTCTGGTGACAGATGGCCCCATAATGTTGCGTTATTACTGCAGCTATCCTAAACGCACATGGAAATACATCTTGCGAATGTCATGGCTACGCTTAAACTAATGCAATAATAACCTCGCTACAATTTATGAAGCTTAGTTTCCATTTTCCTTCCTATTTCACATCTCTCACGCAAAAATGCGGAGGCAGATGCAGACGCTCTTCACATCTGAAACGGACCGGAAGATAAACTCCAATTAGGCATTCGTTTGCACTATGCTAATGGAGCAAACAGCTGGCACCGGGCGCCAGCTGAGCACGAGGCGTGCAGCGGCGCAGCGGCGGCAGTGGCGCAGTTCGCCGCGTCACGATCGCCTCTGCGGGCGCTGATTGGCTCCCCAGACGCCCGGATTTACAGCTGTCAGCCGAATGGAGAGAAATGAGCGCCAACATTGGCGACGGCGCCCCTCGCCATACAGGCGACATAAACAGAATGAGAAAACGCGAACAGAAAAATGCAGACACGGATCATTGCTGGAAGAGTGATCAGCCTCAAATAGAGATTGATAGCTAGAACGACGAAGAGAGCATCTTTCCCAAATCTTACATAAGAGATGCAACTTTTCAGAAACTATGGAGGATATGGTCATTGGTCAACAGATCAACAGTGTTTTGACCCTCGCACTTAGGGGGTTTGGATGGTTCCCGTTCCTTCCTCGTTCTTTTTCTTGAATAGGTCGCGGAGGCGACCCAGCCGTTCCACCGCCCGTCACTGGCCCGTTTACCACTCTGACGCTCCAGTTTATCCCTCGGCATTAACAGATTCCAGCCTTATGGGCTCATATGGCCTGCAGCATGAGGGGATGCTGCTTGGGAGAGGACAGATGTTGCAGCAACGGAATAGTCGTTCATTGCTGGGTAGAACTCGGCCCCCGCCGAAGTTAGTTGGTAGCACTGCTGCTCCACGGCGTACATTTCCTACCAGCCCATAGGGTTTGCATGTTAAATGGCCTGTTTTCAGCGAGCGATATCTCGGTCAACCTTTGAAGGAATCAATGGTTCTTAGTCTCAAATGATAGATCTATGAATTTTCTTTCGATAATTCCTCTACCATTTTTCACGAAACCCAGCCGATCTTCTACGGCGTACAGGGTAAAGATTTATCTGCACGCCAGCACCCGCGATCCGCCTCTCCGATCGTCGGCGCGCGGTCCTCGGTAGCGCAGTCGGTAGCGTATCGGGCTACGGATGCGAGGGTCGTGAGTTCGAATCCTGGGAGCGCCGCATGATTTTGGCTAGAATTGAATGATTTATATTCTTGAATGTTTGCATAATCAATTATTAATAGCTAATTGAATGTATCTGCCCACTAATCGGCCCCTAAAACCTGTTATTTTAGAAATTTAAGAAATGAATGTCACGTGCGCGTCACAACTGCCAACCATAAGCGTTACCATATTCTAGTTTGAACTAACTTTTTGCTAGTCCCGACCACATATAGTAGGTTTTCTAGTAGATATACTAGAAATTCCTACCAAAGTTCGTCCTACCCTTCACTCAATATACCCTGGGTAGAACATCAGAAAGCTGCGTTCAGATAGACTGGACTGGCTGATAGTTGCCTGCAATTTTATGGCTTCTCGCTGTGCCATTTGGATGCGGTGATTTACCTGAGCCCGCTTCTGAAGTCCTTATGAAGTCCTTCGATTAGTTCTACATACATTATATTTGTTTCTTTCCAACGTTCAGAAAAGCTAACTTTTAAATAAAAATATAAAATAAAGAAACTATATCCGTTAAATTTCAATTTAGGTACTCGTTATATCAGGTGCTTCAGCTGCCGTGCGCTTAAATAATATGTGGCATTCAAGTGACAATAAAGCAAAGAAGAGGCTTATATGACTTTACGATAGCTGGTTGAGAGCTTGCATAAGTAAGGCCATCTTTCCTTGCACCTGCTTTTAAAAACATTGCTTTTAGCTTCGCAGTATTTCTGGTAAAATTACAATTTCTTTTGTTTCTAAATGTCTGACAAATTTCACTAAATGCAGCATTTATTCGTAGTTGGCGGAGGAGCGATGCTGACACCGTATTCTACGGGGTGCAGGTGGCAAAGTCTAGACA
The DNA here is from genome assembly GCF_019059575.1 of Amphibalanus amphitrite. NCBI lineage: Eukaryota > Metazoa > Arthropoda > Thecostraca > Balanomorpha > Balanidae > Amphibalanus > Amphibalanus amphitrite. The sequence goes on along the minus strand of NW_024882645.1, from coordinate 114,464 downwards.
TTAATGATGCTCCACTAGCTTCCTTGCAGGTGTCCCAGACACGTCTCTGGTAATTAACAGACGAAAAATAATTATATTTGTAATTAATTGTGAAAACAGGGACATCTATACCTAATGCTTTTATACCATCAGTTCAGTGCATTTCTTTCATTTCATTTCATTTTTTATTCACTAACATCACCAATGGCTCTCTTCATTTACCTTTCAAGTTTCAAAGCGAAGAAAGACTGGCCGGATCAATTTCAGGCCCTGTTCTGCTGGTGCTGGCTTGTTTGTGCTCACACTGACAATTCGACATCTTAGTAACCCACCGCACGAATGTCGGCTCCATTTTCCGCGTCCGTACGCCACATAGAACGTGCACTGTGTTTGGGATAGGCTCAGGGAGTGTCGGGTGGCCTCTGGTATTTCTGCGACTTCGCAGCGCGCTTTCTGAGCAGGTAAGGTACGAGCCAGGTCACATTAGCGCACTCAGATGTCTCGCGCGGGGGGTAGGACGTTCCCGGGTTCCCAAATCACCAGCGGTATCGCTGCCAGGGCGTGGATCAGGCCCACCGCCGCTGACACCTCTGTGACCGGAGCCGCCCCCCAACTCTCTCCGCGGGCGTCGATACACCTGTCCGGACCAGGTCCGACCGGCACTGGCTGGCAACTTGTTGTGATGTCTGCATTGAGTATATCAAACAACTGAATCACACGACCATGCATAAAACATCGTGGCGGAAAATCAAATAGCATCCGCGATGCATCCGTGGGTATTTGCTTAGTAACAGTCTGATGGAGATGTAAAACAACAAGCTCCACAGAGTCCACACAGTGATACTGTCATGAATATTACTGCGACTGGTCTCCATCTGACAATATTCCGCGCTCGGCCACCCACGGGTTCGGCCAACAGCAATTTATCGCCGCAACCACATAAATCTTACCGTTTACGAGGTGGGCCGGCATCCCGGATCGTATCATCCTGAAAAGAGGCAAAACGGTCGTAAGTATAATATGATCCCAAGCAGAATTTGAACAACTTCACAACAACATAACTTATTATATCAAAACAACTTGTAAACGTTTAACGACGCTGTATTTCGTGAGAATGTTTTTGCAGGTTTCGTTAATGATTTTATTTCTGCGATACTTGCCTGTGTTTGAGGGAGCCAGGCGATGCGTGCTTCCGCCCCTATTGTCCCTTCGTTTGAAGGTGCATTCAGCTGGGTGAGCTTTGGAGCTACCGGACGGGATTTCGACAACACAGGCAGAGGTGGCTAGTGGGCTGCTGAAGCTCAATATCAGGGGAGGCCGAGCTCAATAATTAATATACCGAGATTCATCTCCCGTCGCCGCAGAGTTGGAGCGCACCAGCTTCGGAAACCCACACCACACCCTCCGCAGCAACAGCTTCAAAGGGAGATTCCGTCCATAATGGAGAGCTGCAATGCCGCATTGAGAGCTGCATGTCTGCATTGAGAGGAGCGGCACCGCGCTCGGATCGTTCCTTTTGGGCTTTCCGACGCATCGGCGACGCAATCATCCGGTAATGTGTTCGGCACAATTCAGGCCATTAACGCGAGAATGATGCCACGTATGGGGACCGCCGCGCTGGGACGGCCGCGTGTATCGAGTGTCGTCCGCCGGCTCGTCTGACGCTGCCCGCCGCTGCCGCGCGCTGGGGAGACGCCCCTCCCGGAGGCAGCGGCCTTCCATCAACAGTCGGACCACCCTCGGGCCCGGCCAGAGGCGCGGCGGTCGTCCCCGGGCCGGCGATAAATCTGACCGGCCTCCAAACATTCCGAGTCAGCGCCCAGCTCTGCTCCCGAGCGGCTCGAGGCTGACTGGCCCGCGGTCGACTGCGGGGTCGACAGCTTTTCTGACAGACAGCGGCCCAATAGGACGGCCGACCGGCCAGGCGAATCCCCGTACCCCTGGGGTCGATTGATTCCGCGGCGGGGCCGTACGCTCGAGTGCTTGGTGGTGGGCGACGGTGCGCTGCTCCCAGGGTCGTCAGCGCGCGGCGGGCGATTTGGGCTCAGCCTGTCGGTCACCGTTTGAATGGGTGTCACGGAACTGGTTAGCAATTTGTGCGGCCGTGGGCGGGCTGTTCAAATACCAATCGTTCGGGGACGGGTCGCGCGGCGCGGACGGGCGAATCGAGGACAGCGCTGGGTGGCGGAGAACTGCTACGACGACCAGAAACGCCAGTCGGCCAACGTGTATTTTTCTTCGCCGCAAGGGCCGCTCCGGGACCCACATTGGTCTTTGGGAGCTCTCCTGCCTGCCTCTCAATCTTCCGAACGAGCACGAGTGCTCTGTGGCGCGCACATCGTCACAATCAAGCCACTAATGGCGCCCTTTCTCGAAGCCCGACCAATGGCGAAGAGGTGGAGTACGTGACTGATTGGAGGACTTTGGATAAAGGTGCTCCTGCAGGCTGCAGGCAGGATGGAGGATAAAATGAACAAAAGGCAGAGGCTCGTTAGTAAATAGCGACTCAGCGACTGAAAGTGCTCTTCGATATGAGAAAATCCCTAAAATGAAGATAGACAAAAACGTTGCTGAGCAAAATGTTACGTAAGTAGGGATTTCGTTTCGATATTTGAAGTTCCTTCCGAATACCGCTGAGTATTTCTATCACGGCATCAGCCATGTTGCTCAGTGTCGTGACAGGAGACATACGTCAGAGCTGCACGTTTCCACCGTGTGACGGCCGTCACGATGCTGTCAAATCCGAGCTCTGGCGTTTGACGCTGGCATGGCCCGACAGTCAAGAGTCTCATTAGCGTCCATAGCAGGCCGAAAGTTATGCTTAGCAGCCCAACGCTCGGACAGAAATCCTCAACTTTGTTCGTCAGAAGCGGCGCACAGAAGTTGCTGGGAAGTGGACTCGTGACGCGTTGGAGGGGAGGGGCTGCTGGGGGAGGGCTGCTGAATTCTGCACACCACTGGCGTGACCACCGCACCGGCCATCCGCCCGAGTCCCCCGGGAGGGCTGGCTGGCATTGATCCGAATACGGCAGCGCCGCAAGCCAGGTGGATCCGAGCTCCGGCCACGACAGGTGGATGGCGCCGCCGCCATGTGGATCCGCGCTGTGGACGGGCCAGGTGGATCCGCGCTGTGGACGGGCCAGGTGGACCCGTGCTGTGGACGGGCCAGGTCAGATGGATCGGTACTGTGGACGGTGGACGGAGCCGGTGGACTGGGTGAGCCAGCACGAGCGTACCTACTCGTATGAGCTAGGTGGAGCTGGATGTTTTGGAACGAGCAGGGTGTGACAAATGCCAGTCGGTCCAGGTCTGGCGTCTAGCGAGGAGGACCTCGCGTGGCACATGGCGATGCAGCGTCATGAACCTTGACTGCAGAGCAAGAAAGCCGTGCTCTATGCGAAGCATTGGAGTGCAGGAAGCAAATGAATTCAAGAGATGACATGTGTTCAGCAGATTGCAGCAACAGAAGGTTCCAGTGTCTCGCAAAGGCTGCAGAATGAGCCAGGAGCTGGCGGAAGACACAGCCATCTCATTGATGTTTCAGGAGATACGAGAGTAATAAAATCAGGGAACTTTGAATTGGATCGCTGTCCGAATGAAATGTCAGGAAGGAAATTCGCTTACGTGAATTGTGGTACTGTCTCGCAGCGAAATCTATGAAAAGGAAGGGCTGCGGGAACGGAACGGATTCCGAGATAACTGTCCTCTATGGGTCGTCAAAACGTCAATTTCACGGACCATTTCCTCTCTTCCACACAGCATATTTGCCAATCCTTCGATGGTCTTCAACTTGTGAGAAAGGCGCCATTCATCAGACCTGAAGCGGCTTGTCCCGATTTCAGCCTCTGCAAATGGTTCCGTCTACATCCCTCAGATCTGCGTCTACCACATTCGGAAGTGGTAGAGCATCTACTGTCATACTAACTGGACACTAAGCTGCCGAGCCAGTGCCCACCCAGCTTTTCTAAATGGTCCGAAACTACTCATAAAAAGCCGGCCGACATACCGGCGAAAAACTTGGCCGGCGCTCGCCGAAAATAAACACACATGAATCTAACAGTCGGCGGTACATCAGAGCGACACGTGGCGGACGGGGGCCGCTGCCAGCCGGCGGATGTGGCCCACTGTGCGCCGGACGGCCGGAGGACGGCCAACCCGACCCGCCCGGCTCTTAACTGCATCTGAACTGCTTATGAGCTGCTTGAGATACCAGAGCTGCTTCAGAGCTGCTCTGCTTTGGAGCTGTTTCAGAACTAGCTGTGAGTTACTACCGAACTGCACTGAAATGTTTTGCAGCTGTTTTAGCACTATAAAAAGCTCGTGGAACATCTTTCCTAGCTGTATTAATGAGTACCGCCGCTCTGTTATCACTCATAAGCATGCTCATCACTGACCAGTCAACTCACAGCCCTCTTTGCTGTCATATCCACTGCAACTTCTTCAGCGTTTCTGTCAATGTTGCTGAATCCGACAGCCCAGTTTCATAGGATTCCACTCGCTGTCTGCTTCAGTGGTTCGCAGCATCCAACCGACATATCAGCGTGGGAACGCGCGTCTGCTCTCTCGGCCGACTAAACTCATGTTCTACGCAGCGATCTCGCCGCGAAATGGCGGAACACCGTGGTTAGGAGACGGCCGACAGGGCGGAAATTGTCAGAGGGTCGCGATAGCACCGTGAGTGAATAATGAACCAGTACAACAGTCCAAAGCGCGCGCATGTGTATTTGAAGTAATATGAAATGACTTCTTATCTGGACATTCCTAACCGCGCACCACGGAGGTGTTACGCGGCACAGCATACATTCAGGCGTTACTGCTGCTGCCATCTAGTGGCAGGAGTGTGATCTAGTCGAAACCGGTTGGCCGCTCGTGACGTAAAAGCATGCCCGAGCAGCTGGCAGCTGGCGGCTCGTAGAAACGTGCCCGGCAATATATTTTCTGTCACACAATGCGGTGAGAAATACGTCTTTTGCTGTCGCATAGCAGATGCAGCCATTTGATCACGCAGCCCTACACCGTGCAATGTGCGTCACTGCTACAGTATTTACCATTTAAGTCGTGCGTTGAACGTCAACAAAGATTACTGTTTTCCTTAAGTGAATTTCCCCATCAAATTACCCCGACATTCGTAGTAAACACGCTGTTTGGCTCGGTTCGGACAGTGTAACTGAGCTCCAGCGGGCTCCCAAAGGAGCCATCCATTCGGTTCCGGACTGACCAGAGCCGTGTGATACACCACTCGTCTTTGGTTCCAAAAGCATACAGCCATAAGAGAGTTGCGCTCACTATCCCGAAAAATAGCTTATTTGACAACTGCAGCAGAGTGTATGCTAATGAAATCATCACAATGCAGCACGCCGCTTAAAAAACAAATTAACCTTCGGCATCAATTAAGAATGTCGTGGGTTACTTTGAACACAGCACGGCCCAATCCCCGGAGTTCACACTATTCGTCAGACTGTGTAGTCGACTTATCAGGTGACCGGGTACAGCCGGGATCCGTCCCGGCCCAGTCCTGTAACCTGTCAGTGGTCTCCGGGGCCTCGTCCCAACGCGAAACGGGCCGACCGTACCACCGTCAGGGCGGCATCTACCGCCCGGTGGTCCGAGAGACCGCCGGAACCGGCGCACTTCCGGCCGGAAGACGAAAGAAGGCGCAGAATGGACGGAGGGAGAAGAGGAGAAGGGGGAGAAGGGGTGGGTACGCCCACCGCATTGTGATCGCTTCTGTTCTCCCCATTGGGTAGAGGAGCACAGCGCGCGGGCAGCGCAAGTGCCCAGGGACGCATTACTTACACAAAAGAGACAAACAAAAGACGCATAGTCGCGTGAGATAACCACGAGGAACAGCAAAGAACATTGAGAGGATTGGATTTTCGTTTAGCAACAGGAGCTACAATGGAGCGTGACAGAAACGAAGGAGATAAGTTTAGCCGGTCTGTTGGAAAAAGTCGCCTGAGGACTTCCCCACGAGCCGTATTTCTGTTGCCACTATCAACCCCATTCCTCTTCCAATTCTTTCAGCTATTCGGAATCACTCAGGGCGCTCTCCTCTGAGCCTTTCAGCTCGGGAGCACCCAGCACAGCCTGGTGGAGCCACACAACCAACACAAGTGGCCCAGGGCGTCACCACAGAGGGCGGACACGGACCGGGCGGTGGGGAGGGAGCGGAGGTGTCCCAAACAAACGATCACAGAGGCGGCGAGTCCGGCGGCACAGGCGCCAGATATGACGTGCCGCCGCCGCCAGGACCTGAGTTTCATTGAGAAGGATAACAAAAGAATGGTGCCTTTTGCCTGGTATCGTGAACATTTTAACTGTAGAAAGCAAGAGATTAATCACCCATTCGTTTAATCATGCACCACTTTAAATCTACATCAAATAAGACAAAATAGACCCCACATTGTTTCGGGGTGTTCTCATTTATCAGCTGGCAATATAATTAATATATATTTCATTAAAAAGCAATCCATCATCTCTGAAGAAGCCGCAGCTATTCCGGGCATGTTGTTCACCAGAGGGCTGGCAGCGAACCAAAACTAGGATAGCGCTGCAGTGGCAGGGCCAGATCTGCGTCAACGGTGGCGGCGCAGGACAGATCTGCTGCACGATTGGCAGCCTCAGGACCCCGCTCCCGCCGGCGGACACAGCACGTCCCTCCTGGGGCCACCGGGGCGCAGCGCTCTATGATGAACGACCCACGGAGTCATCTGCCTGAGCGCAGCGCTAACCGGGCCGGCGTCAACCAGCGGCGGCGGTGGCTGACGAGACGCCGTCATCGGCCGTCTCCGCCCGTCGTCTCCGCCGCGGCGTTCATCAGTCGCGCGGCCCGACGCGCGCGGCCGGCGGTCGTCGCCGACGTCACCCGTCGACCGCGACGGACGACGGGCGATGCGCGGTCGGCGGCGGGCCGCAGCCAAAATAGAGCCGCCGTTGCCTCATCGCGCCGCTTCGGCCGCCGCTGCGCCATGCTTCATCGTCGCCGGCGACGGTCACAAGACAGCCCCGTCGGTCGGGTGGAAAAGAGGAGCCGCCGTCTGTGAGATAGGGGAGCCGCGCGCTGCGAGTTCGGGTCTGCTTGGACAGGTGCTGGGCTGCGACCGGATGGTGAGAATGATACAGATAAGGGAGAGAAGAAATTAGGTGGGAGGGCACATTGTGGGGCTAGAAGCAATTTATAAGACATGTGATGATTTATCACAAATATGTTATGCACGCAGAAATAAGTAGTAATGTTCAGATTGAATATCTGGGCATCTTGGCAAGAATGATGGCTGCATTCTCGGTCAGCAGAATCATCATGCCGTGAGTGAGGGCGGCGACAAATGCGATTGCGCATTTGTCACTGATGACAGGTGCTATTTACCTTATCCATTTATAACCTGACAACGATAACTGGGTTATCGATATTCGATAGATGGACGAATTTGGGGCCTACATCGACTACCCCACTAAGATTTTTGTAATTGGATCCATATTCCTGTCCACTCCACTCATAGAAATGACTCACCAGTGGTACAGTCTTTTTCATTGGGTAGCGTGTCAAATATGAACATGCGTAAATAGGAAAGGTAAAACTGGTGCCGCAAATCTATCCAAACATAATGAATATTTTCCTTTGTGATCAGACAAAATTTAAACATGCATAAAATAAAAACATGTCTAACACCCAGCATTTGTTTGCTGCTTATTTCCTTGCGGTGTTCCCGACTTTAAACATGCATTTTACTTGCAGAAGACACACTTCATCACACTTCTCTTGGATGGCTCCCAACACGACTCCCTACATAAGATAATGAGGCTCACGAGTGCTCTCCACACACTCACACATGACCGATTTCATATCAGCAGAGTCAGACACATCGCGGATTTTTCTGTTTCCCGACTCTCGTCATGATTTATAAGAGCACTATCTTGGCCTGTTCTTCTTCACCCCTTCATCCCTGTCATCCTGCGTACCCCGTCGTCCCCGTGTCGTCTCAGAAGGCAGCGGTGACGACGACGACGGCGCCGACGACGACAACGACGCCGACGGCGGTGGCGGCGGCGGTGGTCTGGTCGAGCGCACAATACTCCACGAGAGCTACATTACCGGCCGCCCCCCGTGGCGTCGTCGCCTTTTGTCGGGCGGCGTATTGTCCGCCACCACCGCCGACCGACCGCGTGCCAGGCCGAGAATCCCGCGGACCGGGAGGACGAATCCCTGCCCTGGCCGCCGCCGCCTGCCGCCGCCGCCGCCGCCGTCGCCGTCGCCGTCGCCGCGGCCGCCCCCCGCCTGACACTGAGGTCACCGGGGACGCGGCACTTCTGATTGCGAGGGGATCTCCGCTCGCCTGTCGTTGCGTCCTTGATTGGAACCCCGGTCCACAGCAGGCGCCGGCCAGTGGACGCTCCAGACTATCGCACAAGTGGAGATGATCTCAAAATCAAGGTGGGGATTCAGTCAGAAACGAAACCACTCGGAATTCAGAAAAATGGTGTACGGTCACCGTGTAACCAATGACTTCCGTTTTCTTTTTGTCATAGTTTTAATTGTGAAATGAGCAGAGCGAGCATGAGTATCAAAAGAAACTACTTAGGCTCACTGAGCTATCAAATTTTTGCAGCAACAAAAGCAGATGCCGTCAAGTGCAAGATGCATAATTATCAGGCGAGCTTTGCATTAATAACTTGCAACTAAGTGCCAAGCGACTTAGCCACTTAGCAGCAACTTAGCAGCTTAGCTGCTGCCATCTTGATATGATTCACCTGACGGACAAAGGCGAGCCTTCCCTGCAGGCACGGAGTACCGCCTGAAGGGGTAAGTATCAACAGATGAGAGACTGAAGTGTTGACCGTCTAGTTGACGAAGTGGGAAGCATCAAGCCGCAACCACCCTAGACAGGAGGCCATTCAATGGCTGGTAACCGCTATCAAACAGCTCTATTTGCGCTCGAGTGCAGCCGTCTCAGCCCAGCGTTGGTCCCATTTGGAGGGCAAGGGATGCCGCCGTATCAGCGACCCTATCAGTACCCGGCCATGGCGGATGTCTGCACTGAAGCGCCGGTGGTTGCCAGCGCTCCGCAGCAGACGCCAGACGCTCCGAGTAGGTCTCTATCTGAGCCACTCAGACATGATTGGGAACTAACTACTAAGCACTGATTAGCTCAAGAGAGCCGCCTCATCAGCAAGCACAGTCATAGCGTGCATTGATAATGATGTACAAATACAGGAATCTAACAGAGCAAATAAATTGGGCTGGTCATTGCTTGAGCCACCAGGCAACGTAGCTAAGAATATATGGTTGGAATATACATATCAACCCACATAAAAACTTCAGAGTATTGTAAATTCTTAAGGAAGATATGACGAATGGATGTTTGATGATTCCTGTTCTGGTGGCTTTGTCGGCTCAGTGTTCGACTTTTGACGGTCGATCAGATAAAGCCAACATGTATAACTATGTATTACGTAAAGCATCGGGACAAAACCCATTGGACGCTTTACATATGTGTATGAGCGGACGTTACCAGTAAGTTCAGCATTCTCAGCCTCTATGCTTAAGTTTGTGGCACCACTGCTAACATGTCAACAGAGGGTTATTCTCTGACACATTCATGCACTGAAAACAATTTAACCCAAGGCTGGCGAGTAAACCGGTGTTTTACGGGTACCCCTATCCGCAACCATTTTTAACCACCCTCCCAGGAGTAGTGCTAGGTCCCATTGCGGTGTAGTCGTACTTGCTCTGAGCGGATATAACCGCTGTCAGCGAACAAGTCCGCTGAGAGCAGGGACGACTACACTGCAATGGGACCTTACTGTACTCCTGGGAGGGTGGTTAAAAATGGTTGCGGATAGGGGTACCTGCAAAACACCGGTTTACTCGCGGGCCTTGGGTTAAATTGTTTTCAGTGTGCGAACCTTTTGATAAGGCGCCCATAGCCCGTGCTGCATCCGTTACCCTCACACTCAGACCGCCTTTCCGGGTCTCCATGCTCAGCGGAGGCCGTCCCTCGCGTCTCGACCCACTCCTGTCCGCCCAGCCACATGCCGCACGTGCTCCTCTTTGCGTGCGTGTCTGAGGCTCACCCCACCCCGGCCACTGTCTATTGGCGTGCTCCGACCCCGTTCATTGGCACCTGACACGTCCCTCCGAAGCAGAGCGCGTCAGGCGACAGGTTACACCCTCGCATGTCACGGTGTCACGCCCCAGGTCGACACAGGGTGTCTGTGGGACATGCAGTGAGAGTAGTGGGTGTGCGACTGTGCGTTTTCCTTAGATGCTTATCCAAGTCATTGAAAATAAATAAAGCGTCATGATTCAGCATTTTCGTTGTTGAGAAGGGTTGGTCCTCTGTTGTCACAAACATAACTATCATCAATTTATGACAGAAATTTAAAAGTCTTAAAAATTCTTTGAAGTCGGAATTTACAACAATTTATTACAGCACCTGAAGCTGAGAAAATGGAGCACATTTGTGAAGACCACCTGTCGACCCCAGCGGCATCTTATTGCGAAATATGAGGTCATATGTCAGCGGTCAGGTAAATTTCCTCGCTCGGTTCCGGGTTTGCAACACCGTCGATAAAAGCTAATGTCACCAATGAGGCCCACTGACCTTACGAAAAGGCACTTCTGGTCACAGATTGACCTTTTCCCAGGGAAAATCCACTTCTGGTAAGAAATACATTAAACAATCAACTCCAGCTTCCAGTTAGCCTTTCTAAAGGTTAGTTTCAACTGAAAAGATGTGCTTTGTATCGGTTCCATTTTTGACCGTGGGAGAAAATCGGAGTTCGAATCAACCGAGACTGATGAATCTACCTGCCGTCGGAAATAGCTTTCAACTCCGAAAACTGAAGCAACGTTCACGTTCGACTTGTGTCTATAAATAGACTGAATAGCAAACTGATGCGAGGACATCAAGGGCGGAAGCTGACCAACATTTGCCGGCGAACAGTCCATGTGATATACAAACGTCGTTCTGCCGCCGTCAGGGCCAGCTATAGGGACCGATACAACAGTTATTGTCGACAATAACCAGCCGAAACGACCCGTTGCAGCAGACATTATGGAAGTAGTTATTTCAAGCTTGGAATAACTACTTCCTTTCAGTCGGGCTCAAAACAATTTTGATAAGCCGCCAAACGATCGTTTAGCTTTTATCCACTGTGTTGAGTATATGATACCAAAGTTCACTCACCCCTCTGCACCACCCAAGTCACACTCAATGGGGGCGGAGGTCCCCCACCTGACGAGGCAATCCTCCATCACCCAGCCGCGTTATTGATCTCACATACCTCTGACCTTACGCGGCTCGCCCGGCCCGCAGCTTCCTCGCACGTCTGGACCGTGATAACGGGATGATCACCTGAGCGGCGCCCGGCTAACCTTTACCTATCGTGACCGCGCGGCGGCGCACGCGCTCTGCCCTCCTCACTGCCTATCGCTGACCACTCTGTCTTGGCCGTGCAAGCTTTTCCACCTAACGTCTACTGCCGTATATGTTACAGGCAATGTGTGGAATCAGGGATTCTATAGAATGCCTAGGCATTCTATAGAATGCCTGACCGACCAGGCATTCTATAGAATCCCTAGGTATTCTATAGAATGCCTGACCCACCAGGGATTCTATAGAATCCCTAGGCATTCTATAGAATGCCTGATTTTCAGGCATTCTATAGAATACCTGGGAAATATACGTATCTTACCAACAAATGAGTGAAGGCTGTATAATATTATGAGTGCGAACCGATATGCAACGTTATTATTTCTGCCAGGCTACCTTGCGGTCAGCTATGTTAAATTTTATTCAGTCAATTTTTCATGTCAGGTATTCAATCTAACCTTATTAGGTCAAGCTGTAGATCATCTTTTAGGCTTTCATTCGGAGAGTACAGAGTATTCGTCTCGACGCTAGAAAGACGATGGTGTTAATGTCATGATCGGAAACGCGCTTGGTCAAAAATTCGCGAAGAAAACAGTTTTCAAAAGCGTCCATTTTTGGAGGATTTGCCCTCTGGAAGACATAGCATCCATTTACGGTCAAACTGGAGAAAATGCAGCTTCTAGTCAAAAATGGCCAAAAATTGGCCTGACCTAAAAATGGCTTAACTACATAGTTGTTTTAGATTTGGCATCCTTAGGAACATTGCCAAAGCATTACTAGAGTCCAATTTCATTATTTTGATGACCGTTCGAATACCGCAAGGCTCAGAAGTCAAGTTGGAAGGGGAGATCGAACAGCACCTAATCCGGCTCTTGTTACGGCCGGGCCACCGCCCGGGCGTCGAATAATGAACCATTTATTCAGTTTATTCCTTGACATTGCAGTGTAGGTTAAGCTGCCCATGTATATTCAGAGTAGTTACACGAAGTGCTTATGACGATATAAGATGGTGCTTTTTTGTTATATTCCTCGCCGTCATTTCTAGCATCAGAACAAACCCATCGTAATTTGTAAGCACTTTCGATTCTAGCTTACGGTTCACCCACCCAGCCAACACCCCACTAGCGCAGCTTAGTATCCGTAGCAGCATAATTATCCGAGAGTAACCGTTTCAGCGACTAGGCCTGTCCCTTGCGCCGTGGCTCTCCCGTGCCAACGGGATTGGATCAGTTGCTGCTTGCGGCGCACCATTTGGTGGCTGGCATAGCCCAATTTCTCCTTCGCTTCCTCTCATCTCATTGCCCTGAAATGGTTTCAGGTGACGACCGGCCTAATTCAACAAAGAAAATTAGGTAAACAAATAGTATTACTGCCACTGACCCATAAATTTCGGAGTGCTGTTTGGGACAATCAGAATACTCGGGCAATCTATAGAATGCCTGGGAGCTTAAGCCAGGCATTCTATAGAATGCCTAAGCAGTCAGGGATTCTATAGAATGCCTAGGGATTCTATAGAATGCCTGGTCGGTCAGGTATTCTATAGAATGCCTAGGCATTCTATAGAATGCCTAGGCATTCTATAGAATGCCTGATTCCACACATTGCCTGTAACATATACACTTTGTATGGAATATATATGATTCACCGGCTACTCTCATTTTCTTTAGCGGAAGTAGAGGCAAAAGCTTGTAAAACAAAGACGGATTGATAATGGTTTGGGGCATTTGCTGGCCTAACCAAAATTACAATGAAAATTTACATTTCTGTGTCCAAGCCAATGACATGCACAGAATTCCAGCCTCTTGTAAACACTATGCAAAACGGCGGCATTTCCTAACAACCGGCGTCATCATTGGCAACACGCTCTAAACGATGAATGCAGTCGGCGCAAGACGCTGCGTCATCGCCCCTGCACTACCACCGTCTCTGCACTGCGTTGCGCGCCACATACGGCCTCCCAACACAGCCGCGCCGCCACAGCCGCCGCCGCCGCCGCCTCAGGGCAGGTGGTTGCCCTTTCAGCGGGCCGTTTTTGCAACTGCGCCGGCGGCGGAGCAGTGAATCGCCGCTCCGCGCTCCGTGGCGGCGCGGTGGCGCTCTGGCGTGACCGGCACACACGGACGGACACACAGACGGACACACACACACACACACGGACGGACAGACACACTGACGGACGGACACACGGACGGACACTCAGACACACGGACGGACACATACGCCGAGACACAGACGGACGGACACACACACGGACACACATGGACAGACACACGGGCGGACACACAGACAGACACACGGGCGGACACACAGACAGACACATGGACGGACACATACGCCGAGACACAGACGGACGGACACACACGGACGGATACACAGACGGATACACAGACGGATACACAGACGGATACACAGACGGATACACAGACGGACACACGGACGGACAGACGGACCGACACACAGAGGAACACACGGACACACGGACAGAACAGACGGACACACAGACGGACACACATGGACCGACATACGGACGGACACAGAAACGGGCACACGGTCGGGCGGTGGACCCAGGCCACTTGTGTGTGCCGTGACACAGGTGTATGGGCTCAGGGAAATCACGGGTGGTGGTGGGTGTGGTATGGGAGAGAGAGGGAGGGGTTGGGGGGAGTGGGGAAGGAGGCGGAGAATGAAAGAGAAATGAGAGGAGAATGTATGACATGCATGCAATCTAAGGAATAAATCTCATGACTTTTTATTCATTCGTGAAAAAAGCTTCGCTAAAGGGTCAGCGCGCTGTAATGAAATATTTGTGTGGCCTGCTTTGCAGCAAGGTGAAACACCGTTCGAGTATGTGGTCAACGAAGCAGCGTTATATTAACATTTGTAAAAGACACCACATTTGCCACTTACTAGATCAAAGCCTCACGAATTAGGGCGGGACGAAAACAAACATCAAAGAACACTCCTTCAGAATAAGAATTCCGACTCATCGGTCAGGAAAATAAAACAACAGAAGTCCTCACAAAACCGAACCGCTCCATTCTCGCCATTCTCATTGCAAGAGAACAATCGACGGTTTCCTTCAAGGCTGGTAATATTCAGCGCAAAGCGCCTCTAGCGAAGCAACATGGCGCGCTAGTTGGACATTTTACGGCTCGACAACGCCATCCCGTCCATAGCAATAACAAACAGCCCCCCCTACTCCCACCCCACCCCTCGGATCGGGGTGGGGGTGGGGTAAGGGTGGGGGAGGGGGGTCAAACTCCGAGCAGGATCGGGAGTCAGACAGCAGTGGCGGCAACAGCACGATCGATGGCTCAAACGGACCATAGCTGTCGGCATGATCTCCGTCACGGCGGTCCGAGACCTGACGGAGACGGAGACGGAGACGGAGACGGAGACGGAGGAGAGATGGAGAAGGAGAAGGAGAAGGAGAAGGAGAAGGAGAAGGAGAAGGAGAAGGAGAAGGAGAAGGAGAAGGAGAAGGAGAAGGAGAAGGAGACGGGAACCCGAGACAGAGACAGAGACGAAGACATAGGCAGAGACAGATCTGCTAGACTGAGTCTAAGGTTCAGCTCCAGAATCTAGCTTTCGAATCCAGCTCTACAGGACCAGCTGTCGATACAGCCGCTGAAAGCTCACTCCATAAATACTTTGGCAGAAAAACACCTCCGGTAAGGCGCACTGAATGAGCTCTGAGGCGTGACGCAGATGTCTCTGTCAGCCATCGAATTCAGGCGATATTCCATCATTCGGCCTTCACCTGATGGACCGACCTGTGACGGCCGCTCAGGAGCTAACATGCACGACACAGCAGGTTCGGACGTGAGGAGGCCGGACGTGAGGACGGCCATGTAGCTGCCCATCACGACGGACATATTCCAAACACTGGCTGATGCGGGGGTCAAGCTGTTGGCAGCTGCAAAGCCGGAAGAAAATCGTTGAACCGAGCAGGGACAACGAAAAATGTCGGCCAACAGCGCCTCACCCAGAGCTGTGGGCGCAATTGGTGGCAATGGAACATTTCTGAGGAACATAGTATGCACTGTTGTTAAACAGGGCACTTTGGCATGCTTTGGCACGCCAAGATGTGATTAAAATTAATAAAGTAACGGTACACTGAACCCCGTATTGGCCGTCCCCGTAACCCAATTTCTCAGCAACTCTTACTAACGCAACATGCAAAGAAATTGCACAAGAATGTCATTTACATCCACTAACATGAATCATTGATGGCGTTTCAAACCATCCGAGCAAAAAGATCGGTTTTGCAGGTCACCGGCTCAGCAAACAAACAGTTTGTTGTTTTTACCCAAACAAAACCACCGCATTGGCTGGTTGATGAATCATCACAAAACATACAGCGTAAAACCCCAACACGTCACTATCGAGCCGGGAAATGTCTTTGAGCCATTAGGTTGTGTCATTTGAATGTCTCCACTTTCTGCTGATAATCAATTAAATAGACGCAAATAACTATATGATATAAAGTGCCAATCTAGCAACTCAACTAGAGTCACGCACCTTGAGCTACTCAGATATAACATGGCAAAAACAGACCGATGCCTAACCTACATAGTCTTCAACTTCAAAATACACCAAAGAACGACTGACAGCTTCTAGCTCAGACCTCAATTCACTCCACTAAAAGCGATAATTTTAGCACCACACATCCCCTCTACATCAAAGAGCTCAACCACCACAGCTCCCCACGAATAATCACGAGCCATTTCTTAACGTCGCGCTTTGGCGATGTCACAATTTCTGGCCGCGCTGCGCTCATTAAGAGGCGACATTTATGGGTGTCGTCGGCGCCGACTCGGCAGTGGCCGTCGGACCATTGGCAGAGGGGAAGGCGGGGACGCCGCCGTTGGTCCGGCCCCACCCGGCGACATTGGCGGCTTTAACGGCGAGCGGTGTGGTAAACACGAGCTCATCACGGCGGGACACTGCGCTGCAGTGATCTCCCGGGGTCGACAGGGATGTCTGGGAGTCAGCGCGCGGCTAGGAACGGTATGGTGTCCCGCCCAGGTGCCACGTGTAGGTGGGGTTCGTGGGCGGTTGTCACGGTGAGACTGTTGACCAGAGCCGTCCCGTATCGGACAGGTGGAGCCCTGTTTGGCGGTCTAATTTACAGTGGCGCTGGCACGTCGTTCGTCCAAGTCATGTGTGATGATGGACAACTTCTCAGCAGTGTCAGCGATCAGAGGACGTGCCAAACAGCGGTGCCAGTCCACGGGTCCAGCTCAGCTGATCGGCCTGGTCAGACAGCCCCGCTCTCTGACCCGGCTCTTCTTATCTGCCCCCTCTTCCATGATATTTTCCGATACCCTCACACAGTTTCCACTACGCCGGCCTGCCACCCAAGGGAGCCGGCTCCTCCCTTCTCCTCGGCATCCCCTCTCTCCTGCTCTCTCCCTCTCCTTGCTCCCCTCTCCCAAGAGAGACGGATGTTCCGGGAAGGCAGCATCACAGCGCCAGGGCTCCCTCTGCGACCGGAGCTACCAACTTCCGCTCTCTGGCCCCTGGGGTCGCCCCGTCCCCCGGGCGCAAACCCAGCCGGCCTTTTCCATCCACAGCACGGGCCTCCTACGCATGTGTGTCTGTGTTTACCCGTCGGCGGTCGCAGTCGTCGGCAGTCGCTAAAAGGGACGCAGCTCTGCTGTCCGTCGTCTCAGCTGGGGCCGTCGTAGGTGACGCTCTCTCCGCGGCCTCGGCTCGCCGCTGACGACGGAGCGACGAGCGCGGCGTTCGGCACGCTGCGTGTTTGAGTTGGCGACCGCCGCCGCCGCCGGATGGAACCGAGGCGGTGTCACCGTCCCTCTGACGGGGCAGGGGGACACCGACAGAGGCCATCCCGCTCTGCAGTCAGGCGACGGATGCGATAACCGACGGTCCCGCCCTGTCACCCACCCACGACGGACGACGGACGACGGACGGGCGACGGGCGATGGACGACGGACGGGTGGACAGACGACAGACGACGGGCGATGGACGACGGACGACGGACGACGGACGACGGACGACGGACGACGGACGACGAACGACGGACGGCGGACGACGGACGATTGAGCTGTCGCCAGTCGCCACCGTCCGTGTTCGACTCGCAGCACCGGCAGAAGAACTGTCCGAAGAACTGTCCGGTAACACGGAGCCACTGAGCCGGACCGCTGTCACGGCCGAGTCGATAAAGTCGGGCCGAGACTCTCCGGCTGGCAGCGACTGGCAGGGAGAAATGAGATCTGACGGCGGCCTGCAGCCGGGTGGCGGAAGGCCCCCAAACGCCGGAGGTAGTCGACGAAACGATATTAACGCAAAATCTGCAGCTTATCACAGCTGGGTGTTGGAATGTGTCTGTCTTGCATTTGCAAACAAGGCGAAAATTATACCAAAATTATTCCCTAATTATCGCGCGATTTCTAAGCCACATTCTGGAACGACTACACTGATTTTTTTTAAGACAAATGCAGCAGGAAGAGAAGGTATTTGGATATAAAGCACTGGTATATCATCATTCCATATGTGAAATTGCTCCCTATAGTGTCAAGTGATTCATGAGCTTCCAGGTTCTTGACTCGTCTCCAAAACTTCTGCCTACTTGACCAAAACAAATCTAACAAAAGCCGCTCGAACGCCAAACCACCAGCAGTGTGGTTTGCTGCCGCTATATCGTGACTGGTAGGGATTACGTGACATTATCCGTTATTAACGTTCGTGACAACAGCCCAATGGGTCTTCAGATACCATCCAATCCTCGTACACATTCAGATTATATGGCGGCTTCTACCTCAGTTCCAAGCAGCTTGGACGTCAACCGCTCACAGAAGCAGCTGCATCGACCGCTAACCAGGTAAGCTCATCACGCACCCTGCAGTCGCGGAAGCCGACAGCCTTGCAGGTGCTTCTGCACCTCGTGCAGGCACCCCCAAACGAACGACCTACTCAGACCCAGGTGTGTGTCTGTATTGACGCCCGGCGCTCCATACACACGGAAGGGTCGCGACGGGGCCGTGCGGGGCAGGTGTCTGTCGAGGATTCAGCGGTCCTTCCGCGATGAATCAATGAATGGTGCCGATTGTGACTGGGGCTGACAGGGCACAATAATAAGCAACACCTGCAATCTTCTTCCAAGGTAACGTTAATTCTTTGATGTCAAATTATGATTCTATTTTTTTGTAAGGATTTGAAGCATTACTTACTTTAATGGGATGTCAAGTTAATCCAGGAGAAAATTGCTGAGGCGTTTATGCAATGCAATGTCAAGCAGCAACGCAAGAGCTTATGCTTATTGGAATCACCTGCAAGCTGTGTGCGATAGCAAATGAAGACAAACCCTGCCAAAAAAGTAGCAACATTATGTCACTTTGCAGCAACGGCCATCAATCATATCGACTATCGAATCACAAAATTGTACAACCATTTGACTCCTCTTTCTCCAAAACGCCATTGTATGATCAACAGGATGGGAGAAGGAGAACATCTATCGGCCTCCGCCTCTGCTCGGCACACCGAGTCTGCCCTCCCCGCTGACTTTGCAGTGCCGGCGGGCGCGGGCCCGATGTGTCTTCATTGGGACAAGGCGAGGCAACTTTGCAGAAGTTGATCTTCGTCGGACGCTTCGCACGCGAGGCAATAACCGAGTTGGGCCCCGTAGGGACCATGCGGCCGACCAGCCGGAAGTACTCCTCGGCGACCGTGGAATGAATTGGAGGGACGAATGGGACGCGGGAGAGTGCACAGAACAGAGCCCGGTAGGAGGCGGGAGGAAGAACGCGAGGTCAAGACGAGGCATGGTAGGTAAGTGGCAAAGGGAATATAGCAATGCACTATGCAGTGTTGTTTATAAGAGATCTGGTCCTCGATCAATTATCCTGTGCGATATCCTGCTTTTTAGCGCAACTGGTGAGGGCTCGGACCAGTTACCGCGGACTGGCGGAGGATGACGGAGGCCCTGACGCGGCCGGACAGCCGCCGTCGCCGTCCGGTGTCGCGCTGTCAGAGTCGGTGTCGACGCCGGGACGATGAGACGCCGCCGGTTGCCGTCGACACGACCCAGCTGTCGCGCTCTGACGCGGCTGTCACAGGCGGCAGCCGCGAGCCGGGTGCAGACAGAACGCCTCAGGGGAGCAGAGAGACCCGGTGAACTGTCAGTCGTCGCTCTCCGTCATATGCAACCCGCGGAGAGGATGCTAACAAAAACACTGCCATAAATCCTGGAGGCTACAGGTTGGACGTGAGTCGGTAGAAATGATAAGATAAGACTCAGTCTGGCCATTGAGGAAAAGAAAAATAAAGGATAAATATAGAAAGAAAATATTTGTTTTATTCAGAAAAAGTTCTGATATGAAAAAGCCATTCATCATCTATTCATCAGACGTCTAGCGATGCATTTTAGTCAAAACAAACATGCATGGGTAGAGCTTTTCCAGGGAAATTGGTGCGGCAATAAGTCGTCAAACCTACAATGTCCGATTGTCAAGGTGAATCAGATGCTACACTGAAAAAGCGGCAAAGTCATACAAATCGGCTCAAGTTGGTGGGACTAAACGTTTATTGGTGTGACAAATGGCAGGTTAGTGTGGCAGCCACCCCATCAGTTGTATAGAAAGCTCCGCCCCTGAAAACATGGCACGATGAAAACTGAAAACCTGCATCACACGGCCATTGCACAGCGTCGGTCCCCATTTTACCGTCAGCCCAGTGATGTAGTCTGTATCAGACACATCACACAGCGTCATCCGGTCACATTCGATTTGTGCCGGTCCCAAATGGTCGGTCCCCTCTGCGACCGACGTCTGCTCTGCAATGCATGAAACGCCCTCCGGCCCGCGCCGGACCCCTCATAAAGCTGCGGCCCCGGTCGCCGGGCCGTCTATCCCTGCACATCGACTAACGGAGACGACAGAGACTGGTCCAGACGGGATGAAACGGCCGCCCGCCAGAGCGCTGAGTGAGCAACCCCGCAGCGGCGCTCATGAATGGATGATGGCTCATGAGTGACTTAGAGACCGATGGTCGGCATCTCAGGAACGAATCATGAGTAAATGATGAACGATTTGAGAGAAACGTGTGACTTATGAGTAGTGCATGTGCCCAACTCAAATTGAAATGCCCAAAGGCCAACACTCTGGACATTTTAAGCGCAAATGCGAATGACTCAAGGATAGCAGTAGTCTTTTGAGGAACTAATATGGTAGATTATCTGATGACGATCTGACAGTGCAGTAGCAGGCTGCACTGTCACTGTCACACTGTCACACATAGGCACTGTCACACTGATGGACAATAGCAGGTCACTGTCGGTTTCGACAGCATCCCGGTCGTTTGCTAGCAGTCCGACACTCCCAAACAACCGTCTGCTGACGGCCGACAAATTCGTCGGCAGGTCGCCAGTTGTCCGACCAACAACGACGGCTCTCCGGGGGTAATGTTCCGACGCTTCTGTCCCTCGAGAATCGAGCGAGCCATTCGACAAACAACAGCTCCGCACACGAGCGCGGTAAGTACTTCAAAACAGGTGGCAGCCACCCGGCGGGTATCCTGGGGGACGGACTAGGCCACTTTGCAGACAGGCCGACGGTGACGGGTAAACAGACCCAGGTATCCACACTCCACATCCTCGGGTCAATTGGAGAGACGCGCGACCGGGATGAGACACAATGCAACAGCGAGCAAGGTAGTCAATGCGAGTAAAGAGAGAAATGAAGAAGGCATCCGCACTGCCGTTGCTGACCTCTTCACATCAAAAGTTTGACCGGTTCCGGCGGAGTCGCGGACCAGTTCTCCAGTAGCTGGCGGCGTCGGCGCCCAACACATAAAAGAACCGTTGGCACCCGGCGGTGAATTTACTCCGAGCCTCCAGCCTCGCAGTTCTCACAGTCGGCGCCTCTGGAACGACACTCAGCCCGTGGCGTGACCGTTAAACTGATTCGGCTCGTCGCCGAGTGGAATTTCTCCAACACAGCCTAAATGCCGTGCACTTCATACTGCAGCAGCTTCACAAAGACCTTGACGGATCCAGCGATCCGTCTACTCGTCATTCGCTGCTGCCCTGCCGACACCAAATTTAGACTAGTGATACACGGGTCATTGACCCAGCTCTCTTGACCACAACCTCAAAGTTCAGACGCAGCTACAATTTCCGTGTGAACGGATCTTTCAAAGGACGGCGCTGGACTTCAACAGACCTCTCTAACCGCCCAGAAAGTTTCCGTTTGGACGTCCTCAGCGCTCCGGTCCCAGCTGAGGGCACTCCGTCATTGGCAAGCGGTTCATCTGACAGCAGCGGGGTCGGACAGCACCGCGGTCGATTAATTCCTGGTACCCGAGTTTATTATGCAGTCCTCGGGCCTCTAGTGTCCCCCTGGTGACTGTGGTATCGAAATGGCACCGAGTGACATCCCGCTCCGGTTCCCGGGAGCCTCTGATGGACTTCCCCCAATGGCGTTTGGAAAGGGCGAGCCATGAGGTAACACTGCAAGCTGTGTTTGGTATGCGATGAGACAGCTTTGGACAGCACCAGTGAGTGGTGCCGTTTGTGGTCGGGTTTGTTGATTAGGAATATGTCTAAAGATCATGTCACGGACAGGTCGGTACTGATAATTCGTTTTCATCTCTCCTTTGATACCGCTGGCCCAAAGACAGGGTGCTGAGTCCAGAAAGCGCGGCGACCCGGAGCCTCTATCCGCTGGCTGACATTTGGTGGGATTTGGAACAGGTGCACTTCGAGCAAAGCTCACGCCTCGGCGCCACCGAATTTCAGCCGCCCTCGAACGCAAAGCCGGCGACGACGCCCGTCCGCCGGCTCCTCTATAAGTGAGCCTCAGTTGCACGTCCCTTTTTTCTGCAGAGAGCTCAGAGGACGGAAGGAGCAGCCACACCAAACGCTCTCTCAAAGGACAACGCAACGCGTATCTCCGCGATAGCCTATACCGGCACGCGATGTGGTGGACAAGGCCACGTTTTCACTACGCTAGTTCCCAGATCTCGCCCAATGGCACACTCTCTCCATAGCCCGCGGCTGACAGCCAGTGGCGATGCAGACGGTAGACATAAATGTTGCACTGGTACCAACAGCAGTGTTCAATCCGGGGCGGTCCGCCTCCCAGGTCAGCTCACAGCAGAGGAGACATCTGCACCACGGAACGCGTCGTCGACTATCTGCCAGCTTTCGGTCGCCGTCAGTCGCCGGACGGAGGGTGAGAAGGAGACAAATTGAAGCAGCGCGTGACTAACGGTTGTGCGGGGCGGACCTGTTGAATGTTGATGTTGGTTGGCGATGGTCCTCTGACCGTGGCAGCTCCCGCAGGGGGCGACGGCGGGGTTCTTTGCGTGAGTGGCAGGGGCGAAGGACATATTCTAATATTCATTTGGCTGTTTTTACAGACCGGGTTGAGCTGACTCTGTTGCTCTTTACGAGTAGTAAGTCAACTGTTCGTTACGTTTTTACGCCACTCTGCTTGACGTATGATAGCAATGTGTACAGATACGCACATCATTCCAACATTTTGCGCCTGGTATCTTTGAATTCACGAGGCAGCACTGATACCCACTAGCTCTCACCAAAGTTTGCCACTGAAATTTATAAGCGGACTCAATTATAAGTTCACTCTGCTTAGCCTGCTGTGCTAAACTTGATTCAATCGCTCTGCGTTCAGCGCAAACTGCACTCCCGCAAGTTCGCGGAACTGAGAGAGACAACTCCCATTGCAATCTTCATGCACAGTGGACTAGGCGTCGGCAGCGAGAATTCGAAACACCCTTGGTGCTCACGCCAAGATGAAATTGCACGTTGACAAACATAACTCTAACTTATGGTCTCGCACACCTAATTCATGTGCTACAAGCGTTGCAAAATTGAGCTTCCTCGCACACATTTTCATTACTCTGAGTCCCACCATATCAATAATCTACCACGGCAGGATCCACGTGGGAATAACACAACCCAAACAACACTCGCCACCTTATTTCTAACTGCACAACTTTGCGCCAAGGATGATGGACGGCACATAGCCTGTCACCGTCCGGCGACCGCTGGTCCATATACCTGTTATCGGCACCGAATAAATGATATGCGATCAATTACCCAGACAATCAGCGAGGGGTCGGCGGGCGGCCGGTGCTGTGACTCGGCAGGGTGTTCGGTAGGTTTTCTGTGGGGGGTAAACGCACGGTGGGGCAGCGCTGTGTTATGGCTCAATTTCGCACGGATGCCTGATGCATACAAATATAAATTGCGAACAGAATATTGGAGAATGATGTTGAAAAGTAAATAAGAGCGATAGATTCGATGATGAAAATGATGTGAAAAAAGAAAATATTTCTAGTTCGCGTACCACATTTCTAACCATTGGTAATGCGCTTCACCGAGCATTGGGTAAAACAGATTTATGGTAAAACAGCAATTGCAACGTTAGATGGCTCTTGTTTGGAACTAAGTCATCCAATAGAATGGCTGTCATTGCCGGTAACTAAAAAAGATAAATACGAGCAATCTAATTCGTAGACAAATACCGACCGGCCCCTGTCATCATGCTTTGACAAGGCAGCCGAAATATATTATGATATTACAACCTCGATGATAGCGTGTTCGAGAGCGCTAGTCAAGTTAATTGTTCTACAAGAAACCATTATTTCTGAATCGATCGGGTGGCTCTTCCACCTGAAAGTAGCTCAATTTGAGGCTTCCTTTATTATCGAACACACATACGGATGATATCACCTGTTTTTGTGATCTAGTTAATTAACGGGTTGCATGCAAGTCAAAAAGTGCCGCGCGCGGTGTGCTTTTGGAGACAAAAGCATACACGCGTGTAAAATCGGCTTTTGGTAAATTCGGACATGTGATTCCGAGCAGAATCCCATTGGTGATGATCATCAATGGCACATAAATCTCCCGCTTTCTGTGTTAAAATCTCATACCAGCTGGAAAATGGCTTCTCCATTGACACTTATTGCCGGCATCTGAATACATGGCTGTCAGAGAGGCATTAGGCGCTCCCCCCCCCCCCCCCCCCCGGAGGGAGGGGAAGCTCGGATCGAGGCGGGAAGGGGGTGCTGGGGATGGTGTGCTCGCTGGGCCGCGACAGAAGGGCGCCGCTCCCACCCTGCCATATCCGACAACATGACCGTAAGGGTTCAACTACGATCTTAGCACAGTAATGTTTTAAACGAATCGGCAATGCGTGCGCAGTAACTATGTGAATGGCGTTGACAGCCTATGACGCACTCTGATGCGCCTGTTTTCACTAAATCACGCACGCGATCGATGGTTTAGCGAGTCGTATGACACGCGCTGGCACGCGGTCGCTGTGACAGCGCTGTGCACCGTTTCTAAGTTGGTGTCTCACGGCCGTCAGCCTGGGGAGGGGGGGGGGGACAGAGAGAGGTCTGTGTGTTTCCCGCCGAACCGGCCGACTGGGGCGGAGGGAGCGGCGGTTTCAGGGGAGGGGTCTGTTCCAGAGGACCCTCCTCCGTCACCGGTGACCATCCATCAGTGACGCTGCATCGTCACCCTGTGACGCGCCGCTGTCCGTCCGACAGAGTGACTCCCTCTGCCCCGGCCGAGGCTTCCCGAGACCCCGGGGGTTCAGGTCGAAAACGTGTCACATGAAGGGACCGCCATTCCCCACCGGGGTTTATCGGACCGCAAAGTGGCTGGGGTCGCCATAAATTGGGCCGCCAACCGTTAATGCAATTTGCCCAGAAAATCGGATCTGCAAAGGCTTATTCTTCGGTTGAATGCCTCACCGAAAATGAATTGATGATTTGACAGAGCTAGAAAATCCTTTTCTGAAAATGTTCAAGGAGTTCTCAAATATTGCTTCATTTTTTTCATGGTTCTTCACGTGCATGAAAAAACCTTCCTGGTTCTAATGGACGTTTCTTGTGGGACATATCGTAAAAAACTTAGGATGGGAGGAACAACACGATCGTAACTATCTTTTTTTTTTGCACATATGTCAGGCCGAACCATCCCATGACGAACATCCCTTAGGTGATGAGTTAAAGTATCGCACGGAGTTCTTCAATCAAGCCCCTAAGGCGATTTCATAAGAACATATACCTAATATTTCTTCATATGTAGCACTTCGGCAACAATGGACCTATAAACACGATAAAATTATCTGCATTTGTAAACCTGTCGGCAATCAACTATGCTTACCGATAAGATACTAACCCATGCAGCCTCATATTCCCATTACCAGGGTGCACTGTTTAGCAATGATAGATCGAAAAACATCAAAACAGGTGACTGCTGGCTGTTGCTGAAAGGAGATCTGCAGTTTCCTTTTCAGAATCGAGGCAATGAACTCTAAGTATCGACGTCTCAATAAAAACACGCAAGTCCGGAAGCGCCGAGCTATTTCTGATCTATCCTTCGAAGAACGAGCGGCCGAGCGGCGGCGGGGAAACTGCCCGGTTCCAGACGTCGAAACAACGCCGGCGGGGCTCTGAGGTGATCCCCTCCCCAATAAAAGTACCGCGCCGCGAAACTTGATGGCGCCGAGGCGGTGCCGCAGTTCTCCAATTTGGCCCCGAAGTACGGCTCTGCACGAACAGCAGATCCATACCGGGTCTGTTTATAAATTTAGAGCCGCCCGGCTGATTGGATAGATGCTTGAGATTAGAATGACTTGCGGGACGTTTTTGATGTTCTGCCTTTAATTGGGATGCATAATAAGATAAACTTAGTTGATTATCTTTGGTAAAGATTAAGTAATGGATAAAAGTTGCGGACAGAATAAATTATATCCCTCCTTAGAAAACTGAGTGAAATGGACGGAGCTGCTACCTTTATGCCTGCTGTCTGCAGCCGCAACGGGTTCTCGTCCTAGGGCCATGCGCCCGATAGGCTGTTCGTCTGATAACCCGTCCCTACCCTCAGCAGCCCGCCGTAATCTGTCAGACGCTGTGCGATACGAACTGACTGAGGGCCGCGATATAGACTGCAGCGATGTCATGCACGCCGCGCGGGTCTGTTGACCCGTGACCCGGCCACTTGGCTGCGGTACCGGCGGCCACAGACCCACTCCCAGCACAGCAGGGCCTCTGGGGAGGTGCAGAAATGAACGGAGACACGGGAGAGAGGTGTCAACTCCGACCGACTCCGACTTCGACACCCGGCAGCCTTGTGCTGAGTCAGCACAGCAGGACAAGCCGGGGAGATACAGAAATGACGAGCCGGGGAGAGCTGCGATGTGGAGACCGAGAGCACACCCAGGTACGCCCTCCACCGAGCAAACTATTCTGGTACGGCGTCCGTAAAAACGACCTCAGTGACAGATTGCCTTTCACGCGCCGTAATGGACGGCCATAAGTTAAATTGCCTGTGCAGAACGGGGAGGAAAGCAGTGCTAATTTAATAACCTTTTTGAAACGAGCGCTACTGATGTTTTTGGAAATATGTTACTGTTGATATTAACTTTTTATCTTTCATAACAAACAAACTATCGACAAACATTGCATGATGTTTTAATGCCGCTAGACACCCATTTCGTTGTCAATATCGCTTACGCCGGCGCTCTATTGCATCATTTCACCGCACATTTCGTCGTCAACGACGCCGTAGAACGACACTCAACAAATGCCTCCGCCCAGTGACGGCGAGTTGGCCTGTCGAACGATAAGAGCTACACATCTCCGGGCGGCCAGCTGTTCGACAGGCATTCCCCGAGCATCTGGCAGCACTCGGAGCGCTGCCAGATCGGGACGGTGCCATCCTGGCCCGAACCGGCGCGGTGGCCAAGCCGCGACGCGTCCATCGTCGCATCAACTGGTCGCAGCAAAAACACGCCGCCGAGCCGGCACAAAAACCACCGCGCCGCATCGGCCGCCGCCGCGCCGGCACAGCCGCCGAGCTGGGTCATTGTGGCGCTCCTGCGGCCGTCCTGACGCGCCGGCTCACCGTCCGTCGCGGTCGACGATACCCCGTCGGTGGCGACTGGCGACGTCGGACGTGCCTGCGTCGTCGCGGCGGGCGGCCGTGCGGCTGTTTGTGTTTGGTTTGCTCTGAGCAGAAGAGGAGCGGCGCGGCCCAGATTGTGCGATTGCCGATGCGGAGAGGCACTTTGGACGCCGGATGTGGACCCCTTAGCCCCCCCCCCCATCCACTCTGGCGAGCGGGCCGAGTGGTTCCGCGAATATATCCCGGGGCTCGTCTCCGCCCCAGCTGGGAAGGGTTACGGTGGGACAGGCACGATCCTGGACCGGAGCAGGTCTGAGACCTGAGGCTCTGCGACGCACGAATTGTATAGTGTAGGAACCAAGAGGTATGACTCGTCACGTATAACCACCATTGGTTAGTGGTTACGCCGATATCGGTCACCCAGCCGACTGATAGTGCCACACTCGGACCTATCAGGGACCGATTGGCGCATGTATCGGTTCGATTAGCCTCGATCCATAGAGATATTGTTGTTATTGTACGGGCGCTAATGTCGTCTGGTGAGCAAGGCATGGGTACTGGCTATGAGATGGTGGTGAGAGGTTAGGTTTTATCCTTTTGGGAGGTATTTCAGCTCTGTCGGATCCCATGAAGATTGTGTCATTGAGATGAACTGTATTCATGACAGGAAGTGTCCACGGTCCAGATTAAATCTGCTTAATTTATAAAGCTATATTCAGCAGCTCTATAGTGCAGCTTGCATGTTTAGAAGGCACGGAATGAGCCCAATGAAAATATTGAATGTCTCCACTGTTGAAAAATGCAAGCTTTATGTGATATTGTTTCCAAAAATGACACTAATCCATCGGTATTTTCAATCAGCGAAGTCACTCTATGTGACGTGCCTTCTGTTTGTACGGGAGACTGGCGCCACAGACCCGCGATTCACTGGTGGGGCTGACGCCATAAAGGCCCGATTCACTGGTGCCGTCGGAACTCGGACGCAGTAATTTGCGGAGTGAGCTACGGTGGCGTCCGGACGCCGCGGCCATCCATCGTGCGTCGCCACATAGCGCGCCGCCCGACGTGTCCCACTGTCACAGACTGACAGACTGCGGGCGTCTGTGGGAGACTGTCAGACTGACAGATTACAGCGTGTGGAGACTGTCACAGACTGACAGACTGCGCCGTGATGTAACTGGCACAGACTGACAGGCTGCAGCATATCTCACTGTCACAGACTGACAGACTGCAGCGTGTCAGTCCGTCAGGCGGTCAGAAGCTGACAGACTGACAGACTGCGGGTGTCTGTCAGAGACTGACAGACTGACAGACTGCAGCGTGTGGGGACTATCAGAGACTGCGGCTGTCACTGACTGACAGACTGACAGACTGAAGCGCATTGGCGGCTGTCACTGACTGACAAACTAGGAGACTGCGGCTGTTCGTCACAGACTGACGGAGGCTGAAAGACTGACAGACTGCGGCGTGTGGCGGCTGTCACTGGCTGAGAGACTGACAGACTGCGGTATGTGGTCAGAGGCTGACAGACTGGCAGACGGCGACGTGTCGTAACTGTCACAGACTGACAGACTGACAAATTGCGGCGCACCGCATAAACCACTGGGGCAACGTTTGAGCAGAACGGGGACCAAGTCAGTCTTGGCAGGAACGAATTCCCTCATGTGACTCTCCTCCTCTTTCTTCTCCCTTCTTTCTCACACTTTCCCAGCTCCTCATAATTCTTCCCTCCACTTCCGCCGTTGTGGTCCACCATAGGCCACTGCACGCCTGGCCAACACACAAACATACAGACAGGTGCAGCGGCGGCCGGCAGTGTGCCGTTCACCCGACCCGGCACGGCAGCAAGGTCACATGACCGCGCCTCGTCTCCGAGCACCGCACTCGGC
Source organism: Amphibalanus amphitrite (assembly GCF_019059575.1). Classification (NCBI taxonomy): domain Eukaryota; kingdom Metazoa; phylum Arthropoda; class Thecostraca; order Balanomorpha; family Balanidae; genus Amphibalanus; species Amphibalanus amphitrite. The sequence continues at coordinate 85,320 of NW_024882645.1, read as the reverse complement.
TGCAGGTCACGTGACTGCTGACCGCCCGCGGCTATGGCGAGGTGTTGCAGCCGGCTATGGCGAGGTGTTGTAGCGAGGCGGACATAAGCTCTGCCGTCGCAGTCTTGTTTGATGAACGACTAAGTAGGGGCTCAGGGTGCGCGGGGCGGAGGGAAGGGGACAGATTCCAGGCTAGAATGCAGAACACTGCAGGACAGCTTAGCCCAGGTGCCCGGGCGTTGCATGGCACATCGGATCGCATGCATAATGTAGGCACGCTGCAGAGAATATTGATTACGCGGCGATGGCCCTGCCGCTCTGCCTCACGATGCGAGCTCGGCTTCGAACGGAGGAACCCTGGCACAGCGGGAAGCGGCTCAGAGCAGCAGCAAACTGGGATGATGCAAGGAGCGGAGAAATAGTGCAGCAACGGGGAACTACCGTATGTGAAGTGAGAGAACATTAATTCAATCATTTGCATTTCAGAACGTCAAAAAGATTAACCCTCGCCCTGGCAGGGGGGGTCGATGCGACCCCAGGTTTTTCGAAGATAGCGTAAAAACGGCGGCGCGCAGCGCCGCCAAATTTGGCACAGCCTATGGGGCAACCTTTTTACATATTACCTGAAAATTTCAGGTCCGGGTGACCTTGGGTCAGGTCACCAGGTCAGAAAAACCGGTACAAGGTCATGGTCAAATTTCAATTTTCTTTTTGCACCTGTCCAACTCACAGTTTTCGACTGATTTCCTTCAAACTTTCAGGATGTGCTAAGTTCACCGAGTTGTATAACATATAGTTCGTTTTTTTTTAGGTCACTTACCTGAGGTCAGTTAGAGGTCATTACGCCGTAATGTTAAGCCTATGGGAAAATACTAAATTCGGAAAATACTGGAGATATCCGCCTCGTTCTATCACTTTTGTGCTTTGAAACCACAGTACTTAACAGCAGGTCACTTGGTGCTTCTTTGTTTGGTGTACTTATCCATGGGTCAGGTCAAATGAGGTCAACTGAGGTCAAATGACGTTTTTGCCAATAACTTGGCACATAATGACGCTAGAGCTTAAAAAATGGTGTCATTGTGTTCCTTATGATCAGCCGAATCGAATGATATGCGATATGATGCACTTTGGTTAAGTTGAACTTAATTGATTAATTAAAGTTTACTTAAAAATTAAGAAAAACTTTAAGTACACTTAAGCAAGCTAAAAAGTATATCATTCGACGCGCCTTGACGTGCTGAGTTCACTGGTGCTTTTCTTTTTGCTCTATCTTAATTAGATCAGAAGTTATAAGCGAAAAACATTTGACCTGTTTTTAGCAAAATTTTTACATTTATACCCCCCAAAACCCCCCTAAATATTGACCTAGAACAACCAAATTTGCACAGGGGCGAGAACTCCAGCAGGGGGCCCACCTACCTACCAAATTTGATGTTTCTAGGTGCCATAGGAGCCAATCGCGAGGGGGGGGGGGTCGCATCGACCCCCCCCCCTGCCAGGCCGTGTTATGAAAAATGCCCTGCCAGGGCGAGGGTTAAAGAACTCCTGCTCTGATTCCTTCCTGAAGCGCCGTTTCGCTTTCTGCCAGCCGTTCCATGTCAATAGAATAAATTGCTTTTCTGGTACAGAAATAGACCCTTCTTTTCCGGTTACAGTTGCGATCGACAGCGGCACACATATACTAAACCCTCACAGAGCCATCCATGTAGGACCGTATCCGAACTCGGCCCTGTGTCAACGCTGTCGATTTGTCCGAGCCTGCAGTCCGACGATGAGTTATTCGCGACAGTGCGGCGGAAGCGCTGGTCGTTGGCCCAGATACTATGCTGGAAATGGACGGCAACATTTCGCACGGTCGTAACAGAGGCTGATCCTGCAGAAAGGGGCATCGGGGCTCTGTGGCTACTCGAGGACATCTGTATATGTAGTGTATGAGCATTGTGTTCAAAATACATGCGATTGCCACTTGCCAGGTCTGCATAAGATCTGCCTAATTTAGCCACCTATTGCATCTGACAGTCAAACCTTGCTGACAACTGACCTCCTGACCTGACAGTCTGACAGTTGACAACATGTCTCATGACTGTCAATCACTGACATATAGCGTCGCCATATGGCACCACTCCTGACAGTTGACACTGAAACCTGGCCTGATGTGACACCGCTTCCCGACACTGACACTCAGATTGGCACGACGTATCAGTTTTGCCCCGCCGGCCGCCAAGGTCTGCTCAAACTCATCCCTTACCACCACCTGTGTGAGTGGAGCGCCAGTTAGCCCTCTGGCCGGGGGTCTGGCGACCGATTCGGCACCAGCTAGTGGTCGTTACAGTGCCGAGGAGCGAGCTGCAGCCGGCAGACGGCGAGGGCTCACAGAGCAGGAAATAGAGAGAGCTGCTGCTCCCGGGTGACTGCGGGAAGTTTGACTCGGGAGTCGGGGCTGACCGGGAGGAGCCCGCGGTCGCTGCAGTAGACGGCCTTGTTAGTTAGGTTGGGAGGAAGATTACCTATGTAGGTTAGTTGGTTTATTTAGCTAGGTTCGTTGTATAGGTGGCAGGGAGATCTAAAACACAGACACAAGACTCGGCAGAGTATTAAGAGTGTGCCCCGAAACGGCAGTTGTGAATAATACTAACTAAAATTCGTCTAACAAAATCTAGACAAATTGAATAATGTGTGTGGAATAATGTGTGAGGTCCGGAAAAGGACTATAAATGGGTTATTGACAGTCCAATCCGTTCAGAGTCATTAAGCTCCGTCGGGCATGGAATAGGGCGTGTGTATATATTTTCTCTGAACAGTGTAGCACAACAAATTACCCCTCAGCAAACCTGGGGAGGACGCTGGATAACAACCCTCGGCGGGGTATAGAGGAAGGGGGTCTCGGCCGATTCTGATGCTCTATCGCCCCTCTACACAGCCGGGGAAGGGGTCTCGGCGGGTTCTGATGCGCCACCGCCCCTCTACACAGCCGGGGAAGGGGTCTCGCCTCCGTGTTGATGCGCCAGCCGGCGGCACCGGAGCTCCATCCGGTACCATTAGTGCCGTGTCTACAGTCGGGAGCGGCGCCGGCGACGTGTGAAAAGCGGCAGCTGGCAGGACGGTGATCGAGACGGGACGCGACATCGAGACCGGACGCGACAGAGCCGGGGTGGGCGAATGCTCAGTCCCGGTGCATGTGATGTGGGGTATAGGAGACACAGCGAGCCAATGAGATATTTAGGTATGTGAGGCTTATCGAGAGATGAGTGGTTCAAGATCCGGGAGTAACTGCCTGCTATTTTGAAAACCAGGAATGGATCGCAGCACAGTGCAAGACAACGGTGAGCTATTGCTGCGATTTCTGATTGGGCCGGTAAGTGGCAACATGCAACATGAGTGATCTGTGACTATTTCTTCACTCATTGGTAAGATGACTGTGAGCTGTGACCCTGTACCCGTTCACCAGCCGTTCAGAGCGCACCTCTGGCGACACCAGGTCACCAACACCCCGACGTGCCGTGAGCATCACGCGACCTGCAGTGACCCGCGGTACATCAGACAACCGCGTGGGTCGTCACCTCTGACCCCTGAGGGCACAGTGAGCCGTCTGTGTTTGGGGTCAACAAGTGACCTGGATGTTGAACCATGCACCCACACATCTCCGCCAGCGCTTTTCTCTCACTGTTTAGTGACACTGTCTAGTCTCAGACAAAGTTTCAGTGGCTTAATCCGTGTTCGAGCTAGTTAACCGGATTCTCTCTTTTCACAATCCTTTCAACATCTATCGCCATCTTTACCGCCAGTTTTATTGCCGTCGCCATGGCCGTTTTATTGCTTTCATCGCCTTCTTCGTCGTCATCTCCGCTGTCATCTTCATCGTTAGATCGGCACTGCGGCCATTGGCTCCTATGTCGTCATGATCACCTCTGCATTCAGCATCCCTTGTCACTTCCCCATCAGCAAGCCCATCGCATCATCTCACCAGCACAAATTCACAACCGGCCATCGCATCTTCCTCTAGCGTCCCTGCTCCATCGCCGCCCGCCGCGTCGGCCGGGGCGGCCGCTGAGCTATGCAGCCAGCCAGGCCATTAATGCAACGGGACCGGGCGGCGGACGGTGCCGGGCGTTGCACCCGTGCCTCCCCGGTCGTGACGAGTGCAGTAAAGCCATGGTCGCTGGAGCCGCAACACAGTGTATGTGAACGAGGAACGCCGTGAGGTGCTGTGGTGGCTCTCAGAAGACGGCTGAGGTTATCGTTGGATTTGTTCTTTTTGTTATTCACTTATTTCAGAAACGACACAGAAATGACAGGAATAGGACATTGAGGCGTTACACACGCCTATCTTTGCGATCCTGGTCCAACTCTGTATCGACGGAAAGTGATATCATGACGGCCCTCCGAGGCCGAGCTAAGGAAGGTCAGCGTCCCTCAGGTCAGAACAGATCAGGTCAAGGTCAGGTCAGGTGGGCAGCACCCGGTGGGCAACTGGACAAAGGTAAATGAATCACAGTCCCTTCAGTATTGAATTATGCATTGCACGTAATGCATATCACTGTATAGACGGCTGTGCAAATACCACAGCGGAAAATCGCTTCTCGGTGACACATGTGTGAGGAGTCAATTGTTGGGACGGGAAACACCTGTGGACCCCGCAGTAACCGCACAAGTGTGCGCGACTGGGAGCCCTGCATGACGCCAGTCTCGCGTTATAAGGGGAGTGCTGGTCGGCCTCAATACGTAACCTTGCGAATGTGACAGCATTTGGATGAATAAGTATCGTCGGATGTCGAAAACGAGCCGTTTGTTCGCCGGTAAATATTGCATAGTTCTCCCGACAACACGTACCCAGTACCATGTGATAACGTCGGAAACAAACAAACTGCAGTGATGCATCCTTGAGTGTCCAATTATCCTAGCACTCCAGGTTCCAGTCCGCGCATGATGCGATAATCTCGGTATTTTGCAGCTGTCTCATGGTATGTAAATGCCTCAATGCTAGCATCGCATTCGCGATACCTCGTGGGCCGCGCGCACTGAAGGAAACGCTTCTCACTCGCGGAACGTTACGCCTTGGCGCCACGTGGTACCGCACGGTACAGCCATCACTCGCAGTACCTTGCAGCGTCAAGGTACCGTTGGGACCACACAACATTCATGGAGCTTGTGCCTCGAGGCTCTATGGTCCTGCACAGCACACCCAGGAACTCGCAGCTTCTCAGCACACGCATCCATTACGGTACAGCATTGCATGATACCACACATGACACCCCTGCCCCTCTGTACATACACTGGTTCAGGTACTCACCGGGTGGCCTAGCGCGTCGTCCGGCCGCAGCCGCTTCCCCGTATACCCTTCCACAAGCATCGCCATAGCCCGACTGCCAGTGCCGCCGGCGACGGGCGCCGACCACCGCTGCAACTGCCGTGCCCGGGGCGCCCCTCAACAGATGGCGCCCGCGCCGGCCGCGGCGCCCGGCCTGCAACTGGTGCCCGCCGCCCGAGCAGGGGGCGCCACCGCTCAGGTCACCAGGTCACGTCGCCGCGGGTGACCTTGACAGGTAGAGGATTGTGGAGCGTTACAGATAATGTTCATTTTGTGCTAACCCGCCCGTTTAACGTACCTAATTGAAAGCCAGGTTCCAGCTCTTTTTCGGCCATTAGTATTTGGTAGTTGCAGTATCGAATACAAATTCAACTTATCTAATTTTCCTTCTTCTTGTGTCTAATGCCCTCGCATTTGAAGCGTATTTTTCTCTTCACGTTAGGGAGTTTGGGAAAATAAAGAAGATACATGTGGCTATAACCAAATTATGAACATCGTTAAAATCTGAAAATTGAAAAAGGTACCTGCTAACAGCTCATGAAGACCCTGCTTTAAAATCCAGATACGTGTAGATGCGTATTCACAACTGAATAAATGACCTTGAGTGGCACTTAATCCGTGGCCAGCTGCCTTGAACCACACGATTACCAATGAGCGGTTCAGTATGTAGGTAATTACAGCCACCGTTAATTAGTGTGCCGCGGAGTTATATCGTGTTAGAAAGGCCGTGGGATGGGAATTGGGATGCACCGAGCTATGCTTGTAATTAGTTCCTCGCATAGCACTAAATGTCGCAGAATCATAATTTCCTTACATGATAGCCTATGTAATATATTGTTTGGGTTCGCATGTTCTGTGCTGTTTTTATCTTATCCGATGTTCCTACTAGCATTTTCGTTTTGTTAAGCAATAGTGTTATAATTGTTTGGTGCTGATGCCATTGACAAAATAAAGCGGGGAAAACATTCCCACTTCTAAGAGAAAGCACACTCAGCAATTATATTTGATGTATCAGATGACATGATATACATTCAAGGCGCATAAATGCTCACACTACATGCAATCATATTCTCTTAGTTCTTAAAGGGACCCTCCCACCTTCAAAAAAGTTAATTAATTGGCATGAAAGTGATGTCCCTTGGTTCAGAAAGAGCGAAAACGAATATCTACCAAACTTCACCGAAAAATATTCACTGGTTTTCAAGATATTAGGCTTTTACTTTTGTTTACTTTTTGGGATCTCCCTGTTACTAGCGACTTTATTTGGAAGCAATAATTTGGCAGCCTTAAAGTGCGGCAGACGTTGCGCGCAAAGCAGCGTATACCACCACGTGTTAACGATGGTTTTAGTCTAAGATTTAAAAATCGTTAGATCTCCGCTGACGTCACAAATTCTAAGGGGGCATACCAATGCATTAGCCCCTTAGAATCCGAAAACTGCAAGTTTGAAATTCCATTTCTTCGAATTAAAGCATTTCTCGATGTTGTGAGTGTCCAAACCGGTATTTGCAGGCCATGGCCACCAATTTGGCTATCTCAACTCAAAACTAATGTTAAGGTGGGAGGGTCCCTTTAATCGAATATTCTACATGATAAGTACTTGCCGGCCCGTTGATCAGTCTGCACTCTGCTGTCAAACCATTTATAGTTTAATCAGTGTTGTTACGCGTAAGATGAGATCAATAAACAGAGTATAGTAGCACATATCAGTTGCAACAACTGATGGATCAATAGATATTCGATAGAGAAGCAATCATACTGACACACTCTACATCTCCAAATTAGCAGGAAAAATCTGACGCAATGCGTGAACAACTGGACATGATGACCTTAAACAATAAACAGCCAGTAGGTAGCCTACGAATATATTCAAGAAACAATTAGATACAAAATTGTTTCTTGAATATATTCGTAGGCTTCTGGCTCTTTACTGCATACCTGTCCAATATATCTACAAACAATAAACATGTATGCCACACTGAGATCCAGATGTAGCAAGCTTATCCAGATGCATCACGCAATCACAGACCATGCAACACAATTAAGGATTAATTGACAGCGCGTGATTGTTTATACCACTAATGAACACATGACACTCTCCCGATAAGCTGCGATGGTTTCACTTAGTGCGGTGTCCCTAGCGCAGGAGCGCAGTGGTGGACCCAAACTGGTTCTGGCGCCGCGACCAAACGTTGAATCCAAACAGCCCCAGACCTGCCAAACAGACATCCCGGTAATGGGGCAGCAATGATAAATCGGCATGCAAATGGCGTATATGTTGGTAAGAATACGGTCCATCGGAGCGGACAACTATAGTCATAACGTTACAATACACTGTCCAGCGTCCGCTTAAGCATATAAACACGATTGGATCTCAAGAATGTCATCATGGACACGATAGAAAAATCGTCAGTTCTCTTCCATACATTTTATTGTAATCTTCTCTTGAAAGCAATAGTGACGAGCACGTTAAAATGTGTTTATCTCAATAAAATAATTTTATCACGATAAAACTCTTTCCGCGCCCGGTTTCGAACCCGCGACCCTTCTCACCGAACACCACCATGCAGACGATCACGGTGCTCAGCACGGCGATGAACGTGTCGTCGGTGGGATCGACGTCCGGAGCGATGTGTGTGAAGTCGATTCTGTCTCCCACCGGCGACAGGATCCGGCCAGTCACCTGCGCCTTCGCCGAGATAGCGTCCCGGGCCGAGAAACCTGCAGCAGCGCCTCTGGTGGTCAGTTGGTGAACTAATAGTACGGAATGTTTACGCTAAGTAAGTTCTTGGGCTTCACTCAGCACAGCTGTGGGCAGAAAACGAATGAATTTTGAAGCATCAGCGTTTTTTTTTACAATGCTTTGACATAAATGCTGATTATCATGATTGAGCCCAGAAAATAGCATACTCCAGCACATGCTGAATATATGCTATTTTATGCTGTTGCACGTTTTCGAAAGGCATTTGGAGCATTTACGATTTTGTGATGACGCTCTTGATCTAGATAATGAATACAGCATGCACACAGCACACTGACTGTTCCTCGACGTCACCGACTGTCTCACCGGTGACCAGGAGTCCGGTGAACTCGTCGGTGATGTCCTTCCAGTACGGGTGGCCCACCATCGACACAGGCAGCGCAACCTGACAGGCATCGGAGATTGTCGGTAAACACAGCGGACAGATTCGATGCTACGGGATATGCGACGGTGTGATGCAATAAGAGATGCAATGAGATTGGATGATGCATAGTATCAGACCTGTGGAACGGGTACGTCAATAAAAATTTCTTTACAAGTTTACACAGCTGCGAATAAAGATGCGAGTAATTGTACTGTGGCAGCCACAGATTTGATGTCACAATACCAAGTTGAGCCACTGACTCGCATCTGATAGTTCGAAACGGCTTTTCGACATCAAATCATTTTAGGCACCTCCAGCAATTTGCCTCTAACGGCGACTCATTCACCGGCACGTTTCAAGTAAAATAGTGTTATGCTTTTCCGTGCCTGGCAATCGTCAAACCTGTACGGATGGGTGTATTATGTGTGTAGTTGTATGTATTTGTTATCATAGCGATCCACACGTGGCGTGGCGAACAGCTGAAAACAGCTGAAAACACCATACCGAGTAGTTGCAGGATTTAGAGATGGACAGGTACTCTACCATACCGTGTAGTTCCAGGATTTAGAGATGGGCAGGTACTCCTGCGGGGTGCAGTTCAGGCACAGGTTCATCAGGTACTTGGCGCGGTACGGCTGCGCCAGGTCCAGGTCATAGGTCACCCGGACACCTGTCAAAACGAACGGCAGACGAGAGGTCAGCACGAGCGGTCTGGATATCAATATTAGATCCAGTCAGGTCAAAAAGGCAGTCGAGGCCAAGAGAAGCAGTCGCCAGTCCAGGACCGATTTGGGCCTGGTCGGGCCAGGCCTGCTCCGAGAAGAATTATGACGTATTTTTTCCAGTAAATGATATATAAAATGATTTCCGGCCTCTTATTTTTGTAGTTTTCTCCTAAGATAGCCGGATTTTTATTTCCTTAGTGTTAATGCCGACAGTTTTGCATCACATTTCTAATGATTATCACAAAGTACTATGTAAAAGCAGAGCATTCCAAACGAACTAGATATCCGCTTCCTGAATAATGAATACCACCTAATGTCGCCGACTAACCGGACACCTGAAGGAAGGTTTTCGATGACGACGCGTCCACTGTCATGTCTTCCACGGCGCGGGAGAAGAGCTTGATGACCGTCTCGCCAGAGGCGTTAGCCAGGGCCACCTGCTCGTCAGGTATGGTGGCGTAGAGCTGCGACACCGTCAGGCTGCCTGGAATAGAAGCGAGCGTTGAATAAAACAACTGATACGATATTCATTGTATGTCAGTGAAAAACAAAGAAGAGACTTTTGTTGGCTTGATAACGTCGCTAAAAGAGACGCGACATCTACCTTTTTTAACTTACGCTTCGATTTCTATGCATTTATTATAGATATGTATATTTATGTTTCTACAGACATTTCTGTAGGTTTACAGAAATGTTGAGTCAGAGTGCTTTCGTTGTCTAACCTTTGGGTATTTTGCCGGTGAGGTTTTGTCCGGGCCAGACGGCGATTGGCCGAGGCGTGATCCGGCCGTCGAGCAGCGCACCAATCAGCGCGGCGTCACAGATGACGTCACCGAGACTGCACTCGGTGCCGTCACACTTGTCCGACGTCAGTTCGTAGTATGAGGTGACCTTGGTGGCGTAGAAATCGGCCACCTGGCAGGAGCAGAGATGAAATGGATTGAAATATAAGTTAGTTTTGACAGTTTTATCAACTTAGTCCAGATTGTTTAGTAAAACAGCCTGGTAGGACCACTGGTTTGCCAACTTACCTACGCTAGATCTAGGACAGTCTTGGAGTCAATAAGGTATTCTTACTGATTCATAAAGCATCAGTCAATGTATCAAGTAAATTCATCGTCTTGCTCTGCGTCGATGACATACCCCCGTTCCTAAAAAAGTACCGAAACTCCGCAGTCATCTCTTGATGCTGTAACAGTCAGTTCACAATCCAGTCCAAAGTCCAGTCAAATCTACAGTCCAGTACAGTCTACTCTAGTACAGTCTACAGATCAGTCCACAGTCCAGTCCACAGTTCACAGTTTAGTTCACAGTCCACAGTCCAGTTCAGTCAATGGTCCAGTCCAGTTCACAGTCCAGTCCACAGTTCAGTCAACAGTCCAATGCCTATCCCACGCCCTCACCGCCTGCTGCAGCTGTGCGGTGGTGTTGGCCGTTCCACTGTCCTCAGGAGCGTCACCGTCCAGAGTGGTAACGTTCGGAGCAGCGGACGGGTTGGTCATGTTGAAGATGCCGATCGTAGATCCTGTCGGAGTGGACATAAGACATTATCTCCAAGGGACAATCAGACAGCACGTGGCGACGGACAATCTGTTGCGACGGATAGAAGCTGAATATGTAGATGGAAATCATCCCGCATGCGTCTTATCCCTCGCCGGCACAGGCCATTTTGCGTCCTTCGACGGCACAAGGTACGACCCCCTCGCGTTTGGCCCCTGATCGAGCTAGAGCTTCGCGAAAAAAAAAAAAACGAGCGTGCTGCCCGTCACGAGAGAAAGCCGATGATACCAAATTTTAAGGTCCTAGGTCATCGGGTGACCTTCCAGGTCAGGTCAATGACCCGAAAACCGGGAAAATCGGGACCTGTGAGAAAGTCGTAAAGTGTGGCTGCTATGTGGTTTTCCGGGGTGCTAATCACTAATATCGTGTTAGTTTTGATCAGACATGATATCTTTAAGCATTTAGACCAGGTCGGGTCAGGTCAGGTCAGGTCAACCGGTAGGGGTTGTGACGGGTATTCGTAATACGTGTCAACCGCCTCTGACAGCTTCGTAACATGTTACGAAGGCACCAAAACTACTTCGTAAATGTTCAAATGGCGCGCTTCTTCTTTATTCTCCGCACCCTGCACTCTCTGGTTGACACCTCTTCCCCAACATAAGGAAATTAGCAGTGGCAACTTCGCTGACTGCAGGGAGACGAGAGCAGCCGTCTTGGACGTGAGATGGGTCCAAAACCCATTTGATTATGGAGACCTTGAGGGCTCTCCCGAAGCGCTGCGCGAAATGTGTTTGTCTTAGCGGTGGTTATTTGAATAAATGAGCTTTTTGTTCTAATAAGTCGATGCTGTATCTCTGCTTCTTCATGGTCGGGCATGTAACTTGCTGAACGCCGGCTCGTACTGTCATCCTTTTAATTTGGCAAGCAGGTCTTTCCAACTATCGTGGTGTCTCGAGACCTCGTTAGTTGTCGAATCCTGCAATTGGCGTGGGTCTTCAAAGCCCCGCAGCCGTCTTTTTCATTCGGCTTGGGGCGGGCCATCAAAGCCGTTCCTGGCCCCTTTCAGCACAGCCGTCGGCGTGGGCCTCTTTTAGTATGACGTATATCCCTCCGACACTATTACCTGTATAACTGCACAGTGCACGTTTTGTGCATGGGGCTCGGTAAGGACTCAGACTTCGCATTTTTTTTTTAGATTTTGGTTTGTCGTGTCAATGACCAAGGCGAAAAAAATAAGTGGCCGAAATCCGATGAAAAAGACAGATTTGGGGGTACCCTACCTTGTAATCCACGTCACATATGTCCGGCCGCCGCCTTTGGGCCCTACCAATCATTTTCGGAAAACGACACCCCTGACCACAACTCCTTCTTCTTAAACCCGATGCTAGTTCGTGCAAAACCTTCAAAGGGTTTATCTTTCGCGCGTTTGGTGTGACGTAATATCACGTGACTAGGGAGAACGAAGAAGAACCGGTGTTGGTCGAGTTGAAGCCCCCCTGGGGCCACTAAGATTGCACGCGAAGAAGCAGCACGTGTCTTCGGTCTATGTGAAACACTGTGTGTGTTCTTCATGAACCAGACGTTCTGCTTCGCCTCTAAGCCAGTTTACCCTAATACCAAAAAAACCTAAGTGTGGAATATTTTAAGATGCTTTTGCATAACGTTCTTTCAACTTGTTTTCAGTGTTGCTAAATTCGAATGCAGCTCCAAAAACTAGCCTAGAAACATGTAAAACTCGAAAAAGTGAACCGAGGTCACCTGAGGTCACCAAAGGTCAGTGACCTGACCTGACCTTCATGTGACCTTGACACCCACCCTTATGTATGGGAGCAACATCAAATCACATGTTTGAACGTTTGAAACCACGAAAAGCTTGCAAACGCGCGGCTAATGCGAGCCGACATACGCCGAATCGCGATTCCGGCCAAACATGGTCTCGGAAAAGAGGTCACAGGTCAAAGGTCATTGGGGTCGGGGTCATGAAATTTTCAGGGTAGGTGTAAAATTGATCAATGCGAGGTTACTGAAAGTTTCGTCGCAATCGGCCGCTTTTTACGCGAGTTATTCGCAAAAACCCTTAGGCGGGTTGCATCAACTATCAACATCAACTATCAACTATCTTCAGGAATGATGTGGGAATAAATGGCAATAAGTGCCCTGTGCCGGCGAGGGTTACACTTCCATGCAGTAAATGGCTCAGTTGCGAAAGAACTCACCATAGCCGCCAGTGACGAGCGTCGTTTTATTAGCCTTTTGGTCTTGTGCCATCAAAGCCTTTTGCTTATCCTGCTTCGGGAGACCTGAAAACGATGGACAAATCTGTAGCCGAGCTGAAAAGGGGCTGCAGTCTGCAGCCTATCCAAAGATATGGGAATGCAGGTATAGGTGTATCTTTTGCAACCCCCAAATCCGTAAGATGCCCTCTAAGGCTTCAGGTATTTCTCTCTCTCTCTCTTTCTCTTTCTCTCTCTCTCTCTCTCTCTCTCTCTCTCTCTCTCTCTCTCTCTCTCTCTCTCTCTCTCTCTCTCCCTCTCTCCCCTTCCTCTCTCTCTCAGTCATGTCATCATTGTATTTTTTAATCAGCTTATCACTTTTCAGAAACCGCCGCAGCCTGCACATACGAAGCATGATATGCTTACCAGATATAACGAATGCTGTGACGCCGGTGGCATCGAAAATGCTGGAGTCCAGAGATGCAGCTGAGCCTGACGAAAAAAAACCGTTATGTGTTTACAAGACGTAAAGAACGATTGCGGATCGTCAGTGAGATATTGCGGTCTTTCTTCAGGAATTATGTGGGAATAAATGGCAAAAATTGATATCGTACGCCTAACATCAAAAAGGGACTATAGGTAGTGGTTCTTCGTGAAATCAGTGATTTACATATCATTACCGTCTTGCGAAGGCAACAGTACCTTCACCCAAGCAGTGAAGAGCGGCTAAAACATTTTCATGTATAAGCGTACGCGATGTGTGCGATTCCGACCATGCAACCTTTGGGAGCTCATGTACCCTATTCGCAACTTACCGACGACAACGACGGGTATCGTATTGTTTTTGCTTTGTTTGTTTATTATATCCTGGACACAGCTTGTATTCGACAGCTGAAGGTCTGTGTCCAGGGCGACAAAGTCCTGTAAAGTGACGCACAGTGGTCATAACCGCGATCCTAGTAGGGACATGGGTGGGGAGGAACACTACGAAGTTGATATTAAATTTGAGTAGCATTAAAATCCTATAGCAATCCATAAGGAGTAATCCATTGAACCGTGTCAACAGACCAGCTTGACATAAAGGCGTTAGTGGGTTGGCTCTTCAGTTTTCAACATCTAACTTAATCCTATTCCTGGCGGGGGGGGGGGCCTCCCCAGTAAACATGCCGACGTCGGCCCGACGTCGGGCCGAGGCTCGGCCCGATGTCGGCCCAACGTCGGTTCAACCTCGGCCCGACATCGGCTGGACGTCGGATATGCCCGCATGTTCCGACGTCCAGCCGAAGTCCAGCCGACGTCGAGCCGACGTCGGGCCGAGGTCGTTTGCCGAGGTTGACGAGATCGTTCGTCGTTGGACCGACGGGGCCGACGTCGGCATGTTTATTGGAACAACGCGCCAAAAATATCAACCGGCGCGGCGGCGGGATTTGAGCCACCCAGTCGCCGACGTCGGCATGTTTACGCCAAAAGCATCAGCCAGCGATGGGATTCGAACCCCGTGGCATTTGAACGGGAGGTTAGTGCGCTAACCACTACACCACGCAGCCAGATACCGAATATAGTTTGTTTTGTTGGGTTATGCCCTTTCGGTCTGACAAGACCATTTCAGAGCCGGAAGGATGATAGGATGGAGACATTGGTCTTCTTGGCGAGCACCCTGGGTCCAGTTCATAGTCCCTGGTCCCATTGCTGTTGTACGTGACACTTACTGGAAAGGGCGACCCCACAATGGAATATGGATTCATATAGCCACTCTTACAGTTACACACCTGCACCAACGTTTCCCAAAGTGTCCCTTTGATAAGTGGCACTTTGGCAAAGTGACACTTGCCGACTGGCCTTTCTATATGAACTGGGCCCGGCCCTGGTGAGTTGCCGGGGCTGAGCCTGACCAAAGGATAGGCCGAGCAGCCCCCAAGCACTCACCGCACCCGGCTACGGGCGAGCTCGGCTTACGGGCAATCCCAAATGGGATAAAGTTTCCCGTCCAGTCCGGATCAGGGGGTTGCGGCGTGGAGGAAGATTTGAGTTTCCTGAGGATATTTTGAATACAGAAGCTCTTTATGAAACATGAAACATGTATTTTATATTATTTTAACGGTCGAAACAGCGGCCGATGTCGGTCCGACGTCGCCCCGACGTCGGCCCGACGTCGGCTGAACCTCAGCAATTGATCTCGGTCCGACGTCGGCCCGACGTCGGCTGGACCTCGGCTGGACGTCGGTACATGCGGGCATATCCGACATCCAGCCGACGTTGGCCTCTGACCGCAAGGAGTTCTGGTCCAGCCTCAGGAGGTTCTACCTGGCGCCCTCCGCTTCAGCACACTCGACTTCAGACAAGAGTGCAGCCGAGCAGCGGGCCCGCGCTGACCGATTCAACGAGTTCTTCGCGTCGGTGGGCTCTCGCATCGCGGCCGACTTGAATGATGACGTCACTGCGGGCCTAGCCCCGCGGCCGCCTATAGTAGTCTCAGCGGCGTTCCGGCTCCAGCCTGCGACCCTACCGGAGCTGGCGCGAGCTGTGAGGCGGATGAACTCGTCTGGGGCGGTGGGGCTGGACGGGGTGCCACTCGGTGCGGTGAAGCGCTGTTTTGATGTGATTGGCCCCCACCTGCTGCGACTTGTGAATGTGTCCCTAACCAAAGGTGTTTTCCCTGAGGCGTGGAAAACTGCCGAGGTGGTGCCGATCCTTAAGCCACGCGGTGATGTACACGAACCATCTAGCCACAGACCGATCTCACTTTTATCTCACTTGTCAAAAGTTGTTGAAAAGGTTGTGTGTGACCAACTGTCGCGGTACCTATCGGACCACAACATTTTATTTTACAACCAGTACGCCTACCGATCATGTCACAGCACGGAGGACGCCGTGCTCGACGCTGTCGAATGGATCAGCCAGAACTCAGAGCGGGGAGAGGTCTCCTCAGTCACGGCAGCTGACCTCAGCAAGGCCTTCGACAGCGTCGACCACGGCGTCCTCCTGCGCAAGCTGGAGTGGTACGGGATCGACCCGACCTGGTTTGGTAGTTATCTTGGCGGCCGCGGGCAGCTGGTCAGGGGCGGCAGAACAGTCCTGCCGGTCCCGGGCCGATCCTCTTCAGCCTGCTAACGAACGACCTGCACTGCCATCTACCGGACTGTCGGATGATCGCATATGCTGACGATGCCCAGCTGCTCGATCACTCGCGTCCTGACCCTCAAAATTTAGCATCACTAAAACAACGTGTCGAAAACTCCTTGGATGTCATGAAACACTGGTTTAGCTCAAATTCTCTTAAAATGAACCCTCAAAAGACCGACTTCATTCTCATCGGAACCCGCCAGACTCTCAGCAAGGTCTAAAACTTCCATATCTGCATAGCTGAGTCAGTCTTAAAACCGTCACCAACCATCAAATTGTTGGGGGTGACTGTCGACTCGTGTTTGGCCTGGGACGCCAACATCAGTCACATCGTCAGGAGGTGCAATGCCCTCCTCATATCCCTCTCCAAGTTCCGCCACCATTTTGACCAGGAAACGCTAAAGTTACTCATTGAGACCCACGTGTTCCCTCACATTCTGTACTGCATTTCGGTGTGGGGCGGAACCACAAAAAATCAACTCACTCGGATCCAAAAACTCATCAACTTCAGTGCTCGGATCGTGACAGGCGTGCGGCGTCGGGAGAGGATCGGGCCGGCTCTGGCATCCCTGGGCTGGCCCAGAGTGGAGCGGCTGGTGTGGGAGAGGGACCTACTGAAGGTGTGGAAGGCGCTCCACATACCAGCTTACCCTCTCTCCATCCGCCGCATGTTTGTGTCCCGCTCTGAGGTGTCTGGCCGGGTCACACGCTCTGTAGAAGCTGGCGCCCTGGAGCTGCAGAAGTGTAGGCTCTCTTCCACACAGAGAACGTTTAGTTACCGCGCTGCTGCCGCGTGGAACCGGCTGCCGCCGGCCGTCAGGGAGCAGCCCACGCTGACCGCGTTTCGCCGCGCAGTGGCGGCCAGCGAAGCCTGAGATCTTGGGGTGCTGTGTTTTATTCCGGTTTTAGTGCAGTTAGTTGTCTTATTTTATCTGCCAGTGCCTATTGCCTTCTTGCATTTTACTGTATTGTGCATGACGCTGAATCCTGAAAAACCATGTTATGTGGATGGATTTTAGATCAATACATACATACATACATACGTCGTGCCGAGGTTGGACCGACGTCGGGCCGACGTCGGCATGCCGATGCCGAGTTGCCGACGTCACCCCGACGTCGGCCGACGTCGGGCCGACGTCGGCATGTTTACTGGGTCAGGAGCCCCCCCTGAGATTTTTTGGTTATTTCTCCCAAATGCTTTGAGCTAGGAAGCTCAAATTTTCTGACTTTTCATAAAAGGCTTTTACGCAACATTTCTGAAAATTTTGAGTTGCTCTGACCTCAGGTCAGGTCACCAGAGGCGGTTTGGTGACCCTACCTCAGAAAAGTTTGCAATCACGCCATAGCTAGAGTTTTTGACCAATCAATTTCTTCTCTTCAGGCTTTAGTTAGGGTACCAGTATGTGCAATTTGTATATCTCAGAATTTTCGTATCTGTGACCTGAGGTCAGGCCAGACTCGTGACCTTTACATTGCAAGCCTATGGGAAAATATTGAAACGCCTCCTGCTTCGTGTAAACGAGTCAAAACCACCCAATTATTTCAGTATTATGGAAGATTATCTCATCGGTGATGATCCTGGTGCCGCTAATTGACAGGGGCACCGGCAAAGGTCATCTGAGGTCATGTGACGTCATAAATCGTTTTTCTGTCAATAAATCACGACATGATGGTGCTAAAGACTTGTAAGTGGTACCAAACTGCTCGCCTGGTCAAGGCGCGTCGTTTGGTATGCAGCATGACCATACCCCACAACCTCATTGATGAATGACCTGACCTTGACCTCAGGTCAAATTTCAAATTGACCTGTGAAGGTCATCACATACTTATTTCGCATCGCCTCGGCGAGAGCAACAAAAAATGTATTGGTTTTATGTCTCTATGTTTCTTAGTTTAAAAGTTATATAGGTAACTAATTCCAAAACATTTTATCGTTGATGACCTCTGGTGACCTCAATATTGACCTGACCTGAAAATGTTTTATGTAAAAGTTGTAGATCTTTAAACGACCTATCAAACGCTGTTCGCCGTTTGTCGCTGCGATGTGTAGTTTTTGAGATCTGAAGGGGGGGGGGGGCCGAATCGGACCCCCCCCCGCCAGTTTCTTGTCCCGGCGGAGCCCGCCAGGAATAGGGTTAAACCGAAATCCACCTATCTAAGACACCCGTGCTAAATTTGAAAGACAAAAGGTGATGCTTTCGTCCGAGTACATATGAGTATACTTACTTACCGGTACAACTACAGGGTCGACTACACCGACAAAGAGGGTACCGTTAATGATGACATACGGTTTAATCAGGTCACCCAGGAGGTCCGACTGGACGTTGCAGGCGACGACAGTGGTCTGAAATACGAGAGTATTACTTTCGTCATGTGTCCAGGAGACACAAATCTTTGCAAAAATTCGAAACGTCAAATTTCATGCAATGCCACGAACAAACTCCGTATAGATTGAAAAAGAAATGCCTTACCGTTCATAATATTTGCAAAACTGTATCAACGTGTGCAGTAATGTGGAATATTATTTTATTTTTCCGGCGATAGAGTGATGAAGCCTTTGTCTGTGTGTGTGTATGTGTGTGTGTGCGACTGTATGCGAGTTTCACTTTAACCTGTCTTTTACCGTGACATTAATGACCCCTTTAGCCACGAATAGTCTGTGGAGTGTCTGCTGTTGTCAAATACAAATATTATACATTTCAATAATGTAACCGGAGCCACGCATCATTCATGAAGTTTAAGAGTATCGTCTTCTTATAGTCCGTTCACCATCGCACTTACCGGCGCGCTGTCGTTGATAGTTGTCAGAAACTCCCTCAGGAACGGTGTTCCACGAAGGAACTCTCCCGGGCCAAGGCCCTGAGAACAGAATCACCGTGCATCGCTTTAACTCTGCCGTCTATGAATCGCTTCACAATAAATCATAAATGAATGATTATGAAGGATGAAGCCACCCACCGCCAATGCTATATAGTTGTCATCACGATACATAAAGTACCCCTTACAGGCTCCTCAGCGGGTACAGACTCACCACTGTACCCCCTGAATGACTCATCAGCACCCCTGGCGGGCTGCTAAGCACCCCTGGCTGACATCTCAGCACCCCTCAGCACCCAGCAACACCCCTCAGCACCCCTGAATAACCTCTCAGCGCCTCTCAGCACCCCTCAACACCTTATGCACCCCTTAGCACCCCTGTCTGACCCCTCAGCGCGCCCCTTAGCACCGCTGACTGACCATGACATCGAACTGGACGGCAGCGAGGGCGGCGGCCGACACGTTGGCCGGCAACTCCCAGTCCCCGTCACCCAGGATGTTGCCACCAGTCACCAGGGTGTACTTCTCGGTAGCCGGCTCAAAGAACGTGGACAGCTGGCCGACCAGCCTGCCAGCCGCCCGACGGGACATCAGAGGAGGAGGAAGGGGACACGGGTTCGATTAGACAGGTTTTGAGGTGATTGGCTCGCAGCCAGAATACTCCGTCCTTGAAGCTACATAAGTAAAATTTCTTTAAAAAAAGTATTTTTTTCTTGTACATACATATTTTTAGTAATCTCAGAATGCGAAAGCTGATAAAGGTTATGGATATTACGCAACAACTACCGTTCGATATTTTTAGAGTTTGTGTAAAGATGTTAGGTACTTACCGGGGCACGCCACCGACCCCACAGTCGCCCCAGGGCAGCCACTGTTCCACGATCTCCTCCTCCAGGGCCAGCAATCCGTCCTCCTCCCCCTCCAGCTGCATCGTCAGAGGAAACAGGCCCCTCCTCGAGACAGGCTTCAGAGGACAGTCGTACAGCGACTCGTTGTACGGCACGTAGTGGCCGAACAGGTCGCTGCTGTAGATGAGCAGTTTCGCCGCCTGACATCTAGCGGAGACCGCCAGAAGCACGAGTGCAGCCAAGCACCGTATCATTATCTGCATCATTATCTGAAATATTATCAGTACCTATGTAAGATAATGGATAGGCACTTAAACATTTTAATTAGAAGATGCATCGCTAAATTGGATCTCAGTGCTACGGTTTGCCTCTCGCCGTACAGATCGGATCTACGTACAAACCTGACTCCACCGATAAGGTGAGGGGCCTTTCGCTTTCACAATCAAGTTGAGCTAGGACTTTGCGGAATATTCGGTACGAGCTATTATGTCATTACGATGCACAGATAAATATTGTAACGATTTTTTGCCTTGGGTCAACTAGCGAAGTCAGAAATGGCCAAAAAGTAAATATTTAGCCGTCATCATTTTTTGTTTTATTGCAACGAGACGATTTTTGTTTTGAACAGGCTGAATTGGCTTCAGGTCAAGGTCAGGGTAAGCTCTATTTTTTTTCGCGAAGCTTTATTGCTAAAGTAGCGGCGAAACGGACAACGGTGAGGAAGGTTGGGTCCTCCGCTTGCAGAATATGTATTACAGCTGTGTATAATAGATATAAAACTAGAAAGACAGGAACAGTTTACAGTTAAAGTGCACTTTTATATATTTATTTTGGCTGACTCACAGCAGTGTCGCCTGGTATGACACTGCTGTTTTCGGCAAGTTTTCGCACTTGCTTGCCTCCCACTTGTTTAGTGTTTACCTGTTTTTCGCTTGGGATGATGCTCACCAGTTCCGCCGTGTGACTCACTGCTCACACCTGTGTCCCGTGTTGCGATGTTCACCTGTGTCACTCCTCGGTCACATGTCCCGGTCACATCACATGCCCTACCTGGCTGGTCCTGCACAATCTCCCTGCCCTATCGGCCCGCGGTGCTATCGCTCCGGCACGGTACACACAATGTGCCACATATCGACTATTCACGGCAAGTGACCGCTCGGCACCTACGGCACGCTGTTATCGGCCGCGAGAAGGGCGCCTCTCGCGCGGCCGATAACAGCGCCAGAGTGCAGTGAAATGAAAAAACGACCCAATGACCGATGGAGCGGAAGCAATTTTAACAAGGTAGTTTTTATACACCCGAATGTGGTATGCACTCATGATATTAGGACGTATATATGTTGTTCGTTATTATTCGAATTCGACTAGAAAGTGATTTTTTATCTGAGAATCTAGGGAAGCCATTTAAATGTACCTAATGTTCTTACTATACGCTTCCATACATGTGCCGTGTGCGTTGTATTTATGACGCATTTCAGTAAAAACTATAGGAGAAAGTCCGAAGACTTTTTACTTCTTACTTAGTGCGAGTATGCGAACATGAAATATGAACGTAACTGCGATTTTATGTGTTGCATAGGAACGCCCGGAATCGCTCTTCAGGACGCCATAGTCCTTTCTGATAATCGGAAAATCTGTCCTACCCAGGATTGCAATGCCTGCTACCCTAAATACCTACAGATACAGGTTGTATCAGACATTACACCTATAGATATATCGATGGAACCGGATGGCAATGCACTTTTGGGTGTCAACTCTTTTTCGAAAGAGATAATCTTTGTCACGAATTGTACACGTTTTTTTCATTTTTAGAACGGCAGCCATTTGGTACTGCGTAAACGATTATTTTGCAGGGTTTTATGCGACGAAATAAATTCGTACGTCTGGCATTTATTACAACATGGCCATTGAAGTATAGGTTGGAGGATTGCCGAAAACATTTCATCTGTACCGGTTGTGCAATCATCATTCATCTCAGTTGCTACATTGTCCCTTATGTAACACGTCTATGCACGGCGTTTAGTCACTTGATCATCGAGAGGACGGGCCGACAGAAGTTGCTTTCGTATCGCGATTGCCTTGATATAATCGACGACGGATAGGCTCCATGTGGTTTTTTTTTCTTTTTGCTGAAGGATTCCAATGCCAATGAATGTCATTTCATGACATATATCGGCACACATGACCTCTAAAGAGTCTCACACCTTCATAAACAAACCATTTCGTATCGAGAAGAAAAGCGAACCTGGCTGTTACGCTCCAGGGTCCTGGCACGTATCAAATGGTCTCTGGCCTTGCTCTGGCCGCGCGGATGTGTCCGTGTGTGAGACTGATTGGTGGACGGTCAGACGGGGGGGGGGGCATCTGCGGGTAAACCAATGCGAGATGGTCGGTTAGTATTTGGAAGATCGCTCCTGCAGCCGGTCGTGCAGTCGTCAATCGCAAGTGGTCAGTCGATCGGACTGCAGTCTTGGCTGAGGGGTGAATTCGGCATTGTTCCTAACACGGCAACATGGAGGCAGGTGACGAATCGGCCAGCACACCCCAAGGTGAGGAGCCGGAATGCGGGATGGCTATCAGCACAAATGTCACAATGACTTCACGTTTTTTAACATCGTCATTTTTAATGCTGTGAGCGATAAAATGTGGTCAAAATGTGATTTAGCTATTGCAGTTAATAAATGTTTCTCCTCACACCGAGCCCAGGGAATGCCTGCGCAGATATTCACCTCCCGGCTCTCATGTTGCAGAAGATAAGCGTCTGTTCACACCGGGCCCGCTGAACACGCGGCTGGAGGTGCGACAGGCCATGCTGCGCGACCTGGGCTCGCGGGACGCCGCCTTTATATCGACGGTCAAAGACATCCGACGGGGCCTCCTGGAGCTGGCAGGTCAGTCGGAGACATAGTCGCTCTTCAACACGTGAAACTAAGTGCCTTGTTCTGGTGAGCGTAATGTGCTACCGTGCTTAGCTCGGGTACCTACGGGTGGTAATTCGCATACCAGTCGTTGTAAATATGATCCCAAACGCGTATGGACCCACTCCAGCATGCCAGCCATGTGGTGTCGGAGTGTCGCAGATCTGCTCTTCGTCTCAGTCAGAGTTATTTATTGATACTGTCCGTGTGTCACCAGTCATACGCCTAATGAGATACTGTTTCCAAGGGTCATTTACCATGCGTAGTAAAAGAAATTTCGCGCACACGAGTGCGAACTAACCGCGCTAGACTAGAGCAATGTGTAAATTTAACTAACTTGGCTTTTATTTGAATGGAAGGTATATGTTTTATTATTAAGATTTAGGTACTTAGGGGTGTGTCGGCTGCCCTATGTGCTATGCGTCTATGAGTGCGTTATTTTTTTCTCACTCGCAAGCCTGTGACAAAATCTTTCAAATAGCTGGATAACCCATACAGCAGCCCCTGGTGATCACACTTTTTCTCTTTATCCTGCAGGTGTGTCAGACGAAGTGTTCACAGCGGTACCGATGCAGGGCAGCGGGACGTTCTCAGTTGAGGCCGTGCTTCAGACGGCGTCACCCCGCGACGGCGCAAAGGTCAGCTCAGGTCACCTCAGGTCAGCTCACATTCTTGAATGGTAACGACTCCGTTACCATTCTAACGCAGTGGTAAAGGATAACATTGAAATAGGTCGATCATGCTCCTATTCTTCCCACTCCATGTTTCTCCGTACCTACCCGCCACGAAACCAATGTTTACCATTTATTGTAAGGTGATCGATCGTTAGGCGGCACGGGCGGACATCGATAGCAGCGCCTCTATCGGTCACTAGGGAAAGCTGGGCTGTAGGCGACGAAATACCGGCTGAGTTGTCACACGTTGAATAGGTTTATAGCCATCCGTCTTGTGAAAAAGTTGAACTTTTGCCTTTAATATTTCTACAGGCAATTTTAGAAGTGTCTTCACATGGATTACAAAACCGTTTAGATTATTGTATTCACTTCAAGCCTTCCCTATTGTTCTTGATGTTGCAGGAACTATTTCTAATTAGTGTTTCTAGCTTAGTAAAAGAACATACTGTGCAAACGATTGTGAGGAGGGCTTAGGCCGGTCCTGTAGGCCCTTCGTTACCTCCCCTCCAGATCTCTACTCTACTCTACAGGACCAGTGGTCGGCCGGGACGTCTCCCAGCCTTTTACCCGTCTGCCACCCGGGCCACTGTCCTCTAAACTAAATGTACTAAACTATGCATCGTGGTTCGGGTGAATCTATATTACTATTTGAGGAGGGTGCGTCTGTCCGTTACCGAGGTCCCGACTTGGTGCTGCTTTGCGTGGACTACAGGCCAGACCGTTGCACCTAGCCCGGTGAAATTTGCACAACTTATAGATCAAGGATGCGCGACGTGCCTTTGAGGTGTCTCAGCTCGATCGGATTGATAGG
This sequence comes from Amphibalanus amphitrite, assembly GCF_019059575.1. NCBI lineage: Eukaryota > Metazoa > Arthropoda > Thecostraca > Balanomorpha > Balanidae > Amphibalanus > Amphibalanus amphitrite. Next base: position 61,279 of record NW_024882645.1, on the reverse strand, counting down.
GAGCGCGTGGCGCGTGCTCAAAAAGTGCAAATTCGCGTCATAGACTTTACATGTATAAATCGGCGTGCGAAATCGGGCGAAAACGGCTAATTTTGGCCGACACGGGTCCAGTTCCCGTGCAATATCTTGGTGACCAGGGGTCCGACCGGCACGGGGAAAACAGCATCGTGTACAGAATTGAACGGGCTATTGAATGGTGTGCAATGCAGAGGATAGCACGCGCCACGTGCACCGGAGAGGGCACTTTTATTGGAAAAATTGCGGTTTTTGAGGGATTTTGGAATTAATTTTATTTTTAGGTGACCGTTTAATGGAGCGAGTTGAATCAACGCCTATTTGCAAGAGAAAGGTACCGCCTCTCATATAAAAATTGTGAAAAGCTGATTGATCCAAATCAAGGTGGTGCCAATCACAGGAGAAAATGGTGTTTGTCAATTTTGTGCCACTTTATTAATCACACGGGGTTTGCTGCATAACCTGATACCTTTGGCAATTGAATATGGTACCATTGGATAGAGCATTCAATTCTGTCCAATATTCACTCTTCATTTTTACATTATAAGCAACAGTATTCTTAAAAATGTAAATGTTCCAAACCATTACATTGTCATTTTTAGCGAAATTCATCGATGGCCCTCAAAAGACTTCACGCCAGTTTTCGAATCATTCTTAGGTAGAACGCATGATAATACGACACGGGCACCTCGATGCGATGTATCTTTTTTGTTTTGGCCGTCAAAAAGCAATTGAACAAAATGGATACCAACCAAATCGACACAGACCACCCAATACCCACGGCCCACGGGTAAAAAATAACCCCTCTTCGCGTTGCGGAGCACGCGGGTAACCCTAGTAACTCCGCCATTTTGGAGCACACGCGGTTTTTAGCGCGCCCTTCGTGGGTTTGGAGCTAAGCTCCTGAGCCATGATGACTAACTAAGGTACCGAGTGAATCTGACTCCGCTCAACCTCCGTTCTCCTTCGACTCATCTCATTACCAAAAGACGTTATCGATTCATCCCCCCGTTTATTCACATTTGTCAAATTGCCGAAATCAGTATAAAGGACTGCCGAATGAAATATTGTAATCGTAATTCTCACAAACCATAATTCTACCCTAACTCTACCCTACGCCACGCGAATCAACCTAACCCTCCTCCCGGTTGCTCCTACCTAGCTAAGGGATGTCCGTGAGCCCGCGACAATCCCTGCGTGACGGGAACCTACCTCGAGCCAGGAGAGCCAGCAGCAGAAGAGTAGTCGGGCACAGCGCAGCACAGCACTTCGGCAGGCCAACACTGAGCCCCGACTCCTCCTCCTGCTGTGCTTATGTACCGGACTCGAGGCGGGAACGCCCCCCGTCAGCCGGCCCGAGGCTAAGGCCGACCAACCGGCGCGCTTGGTTACCGTCACGCTGACCTCCACTGGTGTACCTCCCAACGCGGACGCGGGCGCAACGGACGAACAAGACGAACAAAGGATGACACACGCTCACATTCATACGCCTAAATTTCTCCTAAATATTATAATCCCTGATCAATACGACTAAATTCCTACAATCCCTGATTAATACGACTAAATTCCTACAATCCCTACATAATACCCCCTTCTTCGCCAGGAGGGAAAAATTCCCTTACTCTGGGGGCGGAGCGAAGCACGACACGATGGCCGGTGGCACGGACCGCGCATGGATGCGCGCGGGCTGACGGCACGAGTGTTCGCATAACACCGTGGGGCACACGGCTTCTGTCGTCCGACCGATGCCTGAGGCGGCGCGGGACAGCGTAGTCTTTAGCACGGCACATCACTGCGTGCGGGCTGGCGGCACGAGTAGCGTCCGATTGTCCGCCGACGCGGCATACGGCAGCGCGCTGAGCTGGCACCGCTTCTGTGTCCGTCCGCTGCCTGAGGCGGCGTGGGACAGCGTAGTCCCAGGCACTGTGTATCACTGCACGCGAGCTGGCGGCACGAGTAGCGTCTGATTGTGCACCGGCGCGGCACACGGCAGCGCGCGGAGCTGGCATGGCTGGGCACGGGCAGCGTCGAATGGTGCGCCGGCGCGGCACTCGGCAGCGGGCACGGACTGCCGCTTGGCGCGTGAGCATTCGGCCCTCAGGTAGGCGGTGACCGTTGGTGATCGGTAGCTTTTACCACCACGAAGATCGCACACGGCAGCGCAAGAATGGCGTCGTGCGGGCCGCAGTCGTGAGCAGCAGCAGGCCGTGGTGTCCGGCACTCCGCCACAGCCGGCCGCGGACGCCCGTAGCAGCACAGGTCGATCGTAGCAGCGCTCTGGAGTGTTCGCTGTTCATCTTCAGCGGTGTCCAGCCGGCGTACGGTGCATAGCGGCAACCGGCCGGGCTGGTCCGCTCATCAGCCCTCAGCTGACGCACACTGCAGCCACCGGCCGTAGTTGACCAGCAGCCCCTCAGTCGTCGCGCCTTTTCCACTTCAGCGCCGCGGGCTGTCGCAGCGCCTCATCCGGCGCCATCTGTAGTCGTGACACCTCCTTCAGCGCCACCCTTAGCTATGGCACCTCGCTCAGCGCCCCCTGTAGCAGCAGCGCTTTCTTCATCTAGCGCCGCCTGTAGCTGTGGTACCTCCTTTAGCATCACCTGCAGCAGCCATGCCTCCTTTAGCACCACCCCACTTCAGCTGCAGTCTCGGCGCCTGCTTCAGCACTACATTCAACAGCGCCTTCAGCGTTTCCACTTCAGCGCCGCGGGCTGTCGCAGCGCCTCATCCGGCGCCATCTGTAGTCAAGACACCTCCTTCAGCGCCACCCTTAGCTATGGCACCTCGCTCAGCGCCACCTTTAGCAGCAGCGCTTTCTTCAGCGCCACCTGTAGCAGTGGTACCTCCTTTAGCATCACCTGCAGCAGCCATGCCTCCTTTAGCACCACCTCACTTCAGCTGCAGTCTCGGCGCCTGCTTCAGCACTACATTCAACAGCGCCTTCCGCGCCATTTTTCAGTAGCGGCGCCTCCTTCAGCGCCCCGTCCCGTCGCGGCGCCACATTCACTTCAGCGCCACCGTCATTGCAGCGCGTATCGTGGGCGTCGCGACACTGCGTCGCGATTGATTCCGGCCGCTGTACATCGGATCTGCAGTCGATGTGCCCTGCGATCTAGTCTCGGGCGCAGCGTTCTCTGCAGGCGCAGCGACCTCAGCTGCCGTCGCGTCGTCTGTAAGTGCCAGTTCGCCAGTACGCCGTCGCGCCGCGGCGGCGCTGTCATCCAGTCCCGAGGCCGCAGCAACCGGTCCAGGGATCGGGACCGGCGCCGCCCCACGCAGGCGCCGTGTCGCCGCGGTGGCCAGTAAGGTGCGAGTCGCCCCGCCGCGCCCCGCGTTGTCCCCAGGTGTGCCGATCCCTTCCCGTCAGCTGCTGGCCCGGTAGTGCTGCGGGTTGCCATCTGTTGGCACACTAAAATACATATAAGCAGGTTGCTCCACTACAGGGTCACATACATACACGGCCGTACCCACTCATGCCGTGACACACAACGGATACGAAGGAATCCGTTTTTCCAAACATACACTTAGAAGCAGGGAGTGCTCAACACGGGGCTTACACACACAGCCATATCCACGCATACTCATTGCATGCCATGAACAATGAACAGAAGGGCTAGGCCCCGAGTCGGGTCCATCATCCCGTGACGTAGGTACCGAGGGCTGACCGGTACCATAGTGACCCTCTATTGTGTCGTAAAAACGGAGGTCCCCTTAGGATAGAGAAAAGGTTAAATATTCCCAATCGATACTAGCCGCGACGGCCTAGCAAAATTGGGCGCCTCTGGATGGACTGGTGGCACATCACTGCCGGGGTTTTAGTTACTGCTGCCATCGCGACTTGCACGACCGATCTGAACTCCCAAATAACCATCCCGATTTTAACGCTTTGGCCGTGCCGAAACTTGTTTATTTGATATCGAATATCCCAGATTTATGCCAAAGCTACATATATCTTACCATGTACGATGCAGTTTTATCCTATGCTGTTGAATTATACATGATGCAACGTTTCTTTGGGCATGATTGTAATCAATAATTAACGATAATGATTTTAATTTTGACCTTTTTAGAATTCCCATATATGATAAGCATAAGGTCAATTTTACCATGTTTACCTATTGATTACAATCATGTTGATACTTGCCTAAAAGACGTCCTTTATATTCACGGTGTAGTGGGTAATTAGGATGATAGAATTTAGAGTGCCATCATGGGGCCTTAGGCATTGACGGCTTTGGAAGAGTCATCATTCCTTCGAATGCAGTAGTAAAGTAAGGACTTTACAAAACTTGACCGCCTTATAGCCGGTCTTCGACCAAGATGATCGAGTGAAATAAAATCAGAGAAACTCGTAGTTAGATAGCGTTGTTCCAGTTTTAGAGAAGCGACGGGCGATAATAAACTTGTGTCGTTGCGCATACGCAGATATCAGGGCGGCAGGATTTAAACCCCATAACTTATAAACGTTTCACCGCAAGCGGGACCGATGATATATTTTGTCACTGAATTACATAACAATTTTGTCGTTGCCAACGTCGCGGTCAACTCGGTCCTATTGCCATCAATGTCGTATTTACGATATCTCAAATTCTTCAGACTATTAATGTTCACGATAATTCATAATGCTTTATTATAGGTTGACCAAATGTTGAACCGATGTTTAAATTAAAGGTAGTCTACATGCTTTCATAGTCATGTAAACCGAAACAAAACAAACAGAAAGTTACGTTAACTTCGCAGTCTTTGAACTGTTTAAAAAATTGCCACCGTCAATTTTAACCTGTTCTCCATGAATACTCCAGCGCAGCAATGCGCCGTCGTAATTTGTAAATCGCTTGTAAACCTTAGATAATGTCTAGTTTTCGTAGTTCAGCCCGAATGTCGTTACTAAGACTGAACATTAATTTCCCAAAGTCAGTAAGCTCGTTTCGTTGGAACCCGCATGCTTCCCGGGACCTTTTCAGCCGTTTAAATTTCGCCTACTGCGAACATTCCCGCCTGATCCATGGACCTTTTGTCTCCTGTCCTTGGCTCGTCTGCCGCGGTCAGGGATGTTTGGGCGGGGTCGGCGTCACCACGAGTGGCGCTGGACAGTTGGTTTGAGTTATTTACCATCGAGTCGGACAGACCCTGGAAATTCGATTCAGTAGCTACAATTATCAGAATTGTGTTTCTCTTTCCTTTTCATGCTCTCTCTCTCTCTCTCTCTCTCTCTCTCTCTCTCTCTCTCTCTCTCTCTCTCTCTCTCTCTCTCTCTCTCTCTTCCTCTCTTTCTCTCTCTCTCTCTCTTTCACTCTCTCTCTCTGTCATTCTCTCTCTCTCTCTTTCTCTCTCTCTCTCTCACATTCACTTTCTTTGAATCATAATTAGTTTACGTCTCCTTTCATGTTAATGTGCTGCCGAGATTCCAATTGCTGAGTTCGGGGAATTTGTAATCCCTATTTGCAAACAAACGTGAATGGTTAGCCATCGTCCCAATAATCCAAACAATGCCAGCCACAAACGTGCTCGGGTTCAGAGTGCACCGCCCTGGGCCCACTGTGTTTGTCATCTCAGTGTCTGTGGTGACCTTGGGTCGAGACAGCGCCCTCCAGTAAGCGAGCTACACAGATGAGCGATTTAAAGGGGCTGGACGCCACGTTAAATGATGACGTGGCATAATTAGGTTAGGTATATAACGACTCGCCAGCACCCCCACAATCGGTTCCTCTCGCACATGTCAATTATGCCGAATACTTAGGTAATTGGTCGCCGCATTACAAAGTCTAATTCAGCGTAATGAAGATCACGAAGCATTCATTGTTAAGTAATGATTTTTGAAATAAGATATTTGATCCGCCGTTAGCTTGTGTAACTCTAACTAGACCTCTACAAGCATGACAAATTCATGAGAATCGTTCCAACAATTATGAACTTCTTCAATAAATTTCATATAAATGTTATTTCAAATTATAAATGCATTTCGCAAATAGCTGCTACAAATTACGCATGTTGTTCCGCATGCTTCTGTTTCGCTCTCTAGTTATGACGTAATTTAGCCGGCTTATACCAATGTGAGCTTCATCAATCGCCTGCTTCATCTCGGTAATCGCACACGTCTGGTGAGAGCGTCGACCGTGGGTGGTGACCGTCTCTGTTTGTGTTTTACTTTGGTCTACCCCCCTTTTGCCTGTTTCGTCCTTGCCGTGAGAGTCCGGGTCTGGAGGTGACATTCAGGGTCAGGCTGAGTCGTGTTGGATCTGATCCTCACTGCCGTGATGCGTATCCTAAAGCCAAGGCCGACCCGCCTAAACACTTTACTGGTCGCAAAAAAAAAGCGTTGAGGGCGGCCTGCTGGCCGTGTCACCAGCGGCTGGAAGGTCACAGCATCACATCCCGTCTGTCTGGGGCGGATTTTTTTGTCGTGGATCTTTGTTAACCGGCATGAGGCCATGGCCGATTCGATAAAAAACGTCCTACCAGCCGCAAAAACAGCATCGAGAGCGGCCTGCTTGCCGTACAAAAAGTGGCGAGTGAAAGTACAAATGTGGAGGTCACCACTTCTTACCCCGTCTGTCTCGGGTGTTTTTTTGTGGTCGCAGTTCTCTGTTAACTGGCTGACACGGCTCTTTGTGATAAGAAGGATCGACACAGCATTTGATTATACCGTGTTTCTCCAGACGCGAATTTACATAGTATAATTCAATTAAGGCATGTGCCAGGAGCAAAACTTGTTTGTCTCCGGCCGCGGGAAGATCTAATTTTTAATGTTTCCCAAACCTCCGAGGAATCTAACCTTTATGAATTGTAATTTTAATTTTAATCTTTGACAACCAACAACATCTAAATCGTGCGGGGAGAAAATCTTTGTAAATCACGGTAATCGCGGTAAACTAAGCGTCAATTATAAGAAAGATCATCTCTCTAGAAATGAATGTAGAAGCTCTATATTGTGCAATTAATCCTTAACTTCGTGGGTACTTTAAGACATAACAAGGTTTCAACTTTGAACAGACTTTGATTAATTAAGGACACTTTTGTAAACGTCAAGTGGGAATCGTGTCGCCCGTTTCACTGCAATGCTTATGTTAGATTAATCGTTAAATCTTTCGGTACACTCGTAATTCTCAGACAGTCACCTCACCGTATCACAGAAGCATTCTCCTCTTTCACTCAGTTCACGCACATACATCTGCACCTTTCACTCATCCTTGCAATTACCACACAAGCAAACAGACTGACTAATTCTCATTTTTGATCCGATCTCACCTCTCATTCTACACTCTTACTCCCACACAGTTGCATTCTCCACATTTTAACTCTCACATGCCACACCTTTTTTTTTTACTCTCACATGCAATTTACACATCCTCAATTCCAGACAGTCACCCTGCACATCCGCTCTTCACACTTTACTCTATTACTTATTAGCCGTTTTCACGACGGGCAATCTGGCGAACAGACTTAAACTAACCAAATAGGTACCACCTCTACTTTACAGCCAATATAGTTAATATTTTGAATTCATGACAAAGAAGGCTTGCAAGGTATTAGCTCTACCTTAGCTAATAGCTACGAAGAAACACCTTTAATCTAATTTGACCATCAATTATGACCAATTGTGAACCAAATGTGTACCCGATGGCCGTGGCTATTGTCAACTATATCGTATTTGCTCATTCACACAGCATATTTGCAACTCGCAAGCTGCATTTCGGTTTTCTTAGTGTTGCTATTTTTATTGCAGTCATCGCAAACTTTTGTCTATCAATTTTGGCTGCTGGCTTGGCTCGTTTGTTCCCAGAAGTTCGGATATTGAGCGGAGTAAATTGAATAAATTTAGAATGGCTCAATCGACCGTTCTTTCAAGATCAATTCGGTGGGGGCGTCTAACAGCTGCAGCCGTCTGATTTACACAGTTTAAGATTTACAAAATCACGTACTGAGCAAGCGCACTGGATTTACAGCAGGCCGTTTCGCCAAATGCAGTTTAAGTCTTACGTTAGCGGCGTATCCTCATACCAGCAAGAATGAAAAACGTTTTTTAGACTTACTGTTAGCCGTTTGTTTAAACAGTTTAAGATTTACAAAACCACGTACTAACAAGCGATTCCGGCGACTTTACGGGCAGGGCGTTTCACTAGATAATGCAGTTTAAGGCTTACGTACCTAATGGCGTGCCTGACACCTACCGGGAGAAAAACGTTGTTCAGCCGAATTTCACTTGAAAGAACGTTCCCGGCCGATGCACCATTATGTGAGGAGGGCTTAGGCCGGTCCTGTAGGCCCTTCGTTACCTCCCCTCCAGATCTCTACTCTACTCTACAGGACCAGTGGTCGGCCGGGACGTCTCCCAGCCTTTTACCCGTCTGCCACCCGGGCCACTGTCCTCTAAACTAAATGTACTAAACTATGCATCGTGGTTCAGGTGAATAACTCCGCCATTTTGGAGCACACGCGGTTTTTAGCGCGCCCTTCGTGGGTTTGGAGCTAAGCTCCTGAGCCATGATGACTAACTAAGGTACCGAGTGAATCTGACTCCGCTCAACCTCCGTTCTCCTTCGACTCATCTCATTACCAAAAGACGTTATCGATTCATCCCCCCGTTTATTCACATTTGTCAAATTGCCGAAATCAGTATAAAGGACTGCCGAATGAAATATTGTAATCGTAATTCTCACAAACCATAATTCTACCCTAACTCTACCCTACGCCACGCGAATCAACCTAACCCTCCTCCCGGTTGCTCCTACCTAGCTAAGGGATGTCCGTGAGCCCGCGACAATCCCTGCGTGACGGGAACCTACCTCGAGCCAGGAGAGCCAGCAGCAGAAGAGTAGTCGGGCACAGCGCAGCACAGCACTTCGGCAGGCCAACACTGAGCCCCGACTCCTCCTCCTGCTGTGCTTATGTACCGGACTCGAGGCGGGAACGCCCCCCGTCAGCCGGCCCGAGGCTAAGGCCGACCAACCGGCGCGCTTGGTTACCGTCACGCTGACCTCCACTGGTGTACCTCCCAACGCGGACGCGGGCGCAACGGACGAACAAGACGAACAAAGGATGACACACGCTCACATTCATACGCCTAAATTTCTCCTAAATATTATAATCCCTGATCAATACGACTAAATTCCTACAATCCCTGATTAATACGACTAAATTCCTACAATCCCTACACGATGAAAAAAAGCATAAATGGAAGATTTTAAATGCCATTTTCTCTAACAATTAATGGTAAATTCTCTACATATCAAGGAAAAGGTGCATGCTAACTGATAATTTAAAGTTCTTGGGGCCAGTTGTTTTCTTCTTTTCTTACGTCGCCCCAATGGCCGCGAATACACTTGTGATAACGCCTATCGTAAAGTCGAATGCCTACTTTCGCCAGGCTTATCCCCGCTGAACCTTTTGGTTTTCCACATACGCCCGGCCGAGAGAGATGGAATTCGCTTCTCGCCGCTTCGTCCCTCATCAAGCTATAAGACGGTCGCAAAAAAGAGTGTGTGCGCCGTTACGAGACACAGCAATAGATACCCGCTTTTAAGGTCTCAGGTCAACCGGTGACCTCTGAGGTCAGGTCAAGTGCACAATAGTACGAGTTCGGTTTTGGTAACTAACTTCGCCAGAAACAGTCGCAGAACCGCGATTTTGGCACCAACATGTTCTCCATGCTCAGGCGCAGCAAATGATATACCTACGTTTTATTTGGTTGGGGCCAACTTACAGTGCTTAGTCAGGTCAAGGTCAGGTCAGGTCGGAGCCATTTAGGTCACGAAGCTGGTTGAAGGAGATCATGGCATAACATTCAACTGGGCATGTGTTCCCAAGTCCTGGTCGGTGACTCCTGACTCGCTAACTAAATATGATTGGGGGTTATTGGCGAAAAACTCATATGACCTTAGTGACGTCATAAATGACGTACGAACATAATGTCAACGATGCAAGAATGAAACACCGGACTCCGCAAACTTGCAGAGTGCATGAATTCACGATTCCATGTGGTTGAGATAGTTTAACCCTCGCCCATGTAGGGGGGGGGGTTGGTGCAACCCCCCCCCCCTGAGGCTTTTCGGGAATAGTGCAAAAACGGCGGCGCGCAGCGCCACCAAATTTTGGGTACCTTATGGGGCAGACCTTGCACATCTTTTGATAAAAAAATTGACCGGGTCATGTCAAGTCACGGAGTTATGACGTCACAAAGAGAACAGCCTCCGGCCGGATTTTCACAAACTGAGTGCCAACGCCCGAGGTTTCCTGCCGATGGTACGGACATCGGTTGATGGATCGTGATGAAACTTCCCATGCATGTTGGGGCAAGTATTGGCTATCATATGGTATAAGAAACTTGACCAGGTCAGGTCAGGTCACGGAGCTATGACGTCACGAGAGGAACAGCGTCCGGTACTATTTTTGAAAAGCGCCCGAACCACTATTTTGCTAATTCTTGTCACCTCAATGGGAATATGCAGCAATATTAGCTTATTTAGGGAGCAAATGGACCTCCCAAATCCAAAAATACAATCAGATTTCAGAAATTTAAATTTTGATTTTTCGAATTTCTGCCGCCGACTGTGACCTTGCCGACTTCCGGCGCTCCCAACGCGCCATTTTTAGAGCTAGGGAAACGAAATACATACCAAACGATAGAGAATTGATCAAGGAACACGATAGTGAAGGTTTAAAGTCGATATCTCCCACCGTTTTGCCGCAATCGCCGCCGAAAGTTGAAAAAAGTCTATTTTTCCGAAAATTTGACCTTTGACCGGTCAAAAGTAGGTCAAATGTTGACCTAGCACCAAAAAATATACCACCAATCGCGAGATCTCGGCGAGAGCAATCCGTTGGTCTTTTCCGCTAAGCTCTACGACGCTCCGTTTTCAAACGCCAAGGGGGGGGGGGGGGTCGCACCCCCCCCCCCCTGCATGGGCGAAGGTGGCAGATCGCCGTTTACGGGCGAGGGTTAATTAACCCATTTATGCCCAGGAATATTGACCATCATGAAAATCGACGAAATCAAAATATGTTATGCTCCTACCAGGGCCTTGTATGGAATCGAAAATAATTTTTGCCTGCAGCAAAAGTTTCTCGAGAAAAACGTAAAAAACATGCGTTGCGAAATCGCAACGAAGGGCACACCGGGCGCCATCAGCGTTGCGAAAACGCAACGACGGGCACATCAGACGGACATAAAGTACACTGAACTGCCGTATATGCTAATATGTTTTGACAAAACATCAATCAACTGTTGACAACTATTGCTTGAAAATGCGGAACCCACATCCGTCATGCTCTATAACCCGCCTAAGAGCCTCAGTGAGGAAGCATAACTTCATGATTCGCGAACGGGGAGATGGCAACACGGTCATTATCAACCATTTACGTTGTCCATTGCTGTTCATTTAAAGTTGTGGTCGACACGTATCCAGGGTGATGCTTTCTTTTTGGAAGCTAGACAGATCCATTACCTCCACCTATCAGACCCTACACAGTGCACACTGAATACAATTAAACGGAGGATTGGGAGTAAACCAGTGCCTCTCGTATGCGCGTATATCCGCAATCATTTTTAACCACCCTCCTAGGAGTAAAGTTAAATTCCATTGCAGGTTAGTCGTACCCACTCTCAGCAAAAAGAAAAAAGGACCGATCCGGCTCTAACAAATTACCCGCGTAAGGCGTAGCGCATCACAACAAATCGACTCCCAGTTTATCATGTTTACACCTAATCCAAAATTTTCATGGCCCCACTCTCAGCGACCTTCACGTGTAACCTCTTTCTCGAGACAATGCCAGGACAGAATGGTGATTCGACGTCAATCCGTCCTTTCCATCTTCAGGATAGTTGAATCCTCCTCCACGCCTCATCCCCCTGTTCAGGGCTGGACCGGCAACGTATATCGCAATCGGGCAGCTCACATAGGAGCGCGCCTGTAGCCGGGTGCAGTGAGTGCTTGGGAGGGGGAAAGGGGGTGGGTCATGGGTGGCGGCTGCCCACTGGCTGGGCTCAGTCTCCAGTCTACGATTGACCGTGTCCGGTCAGACAAATGTCTCCCCTAATTCCAATAATCCTGCTAGCTCTAAAAATGGTCTGATTAGATAAAAAGCCTATCAAAGTAAGAAAACAGGCGTACACTCCACATCAAGCAGCTTATGAATCTATGCGAGTTATGAATCCTAAAAATTATTATTTTCCCATGGGTCCGCCCTCATTACCCCTGCCGAAGGGCTCAGCTACCCTCAGAGGGGGCCTATCCCACTATTTGCCGACCCTGTTATCTTTTCTAACGTAAATGCTGGTAGTCAGCAGATTCTATCCAGAGAATGGCGATGCCTATCTGTCGCCTGATACCAGAATACATCCCCGTTATTCATTATTTATGCACAATGTACATAGTAGATCCAATTTCCAAAGGACCTAATTATCTCTCAGCTCCGTTAGCATCGCCGATCGTTTGATGCATGGGTCCTTTTCCTACCATGCGATTTTCAGATGCATGGGAACACATTGCTTAGTGAACGAACAGCCCGAGGCCGAAAATCTGCGAGAGAAAAAGAAAGGAGTGTTTGTGGCTGTTTGAGCCAGCAAATATGAAATGTGTCGCAACATTTTACGTGCGAACGCACCTTGCACTAAACATACCTATATACGTCCCTCATGGCATAGGCGGCGGAGCGGGGGGAGGGGGCACCGGGGCACCGTGCCCCCCTTGATTTTGCCATTTTAACATTATCCCGATAGGCGTTGCATGGAAATGGAAATGGAAAGAATGAGACCAAAAGTCAGCAGTGCTCCCCCCTTAATTGAAGATGTTCCGCCGCTACAGCCTCATGGCTACAAAATGAGAGAGAAAGAAAGAGAGAGAGAAAGAGAGAGAGAGAGAGAAGGGAGAGTGTTGGGGAACGAGGAGGAGAGGGAGAAAGATGGGGAGAGAAAGAGAGAACCCACAGCGTATCACGAGTGAAGTCTACTGTTGATATTCATACTTCCGCTACCCTGCCAATGTGCCCATCGTTGCGTTTTCGCAACACCGCTGTCTTTCCGATGTGCCCTTCGTTGCGTTCCCGCAACGCGACCGTAGTCATATTTGAAAATAGTCACAAACCCTTTTTGTAGCATTATTTCTTAACAAAATGCATATCTACGCTATTGTAGGGACTCTGCAGAATATGTTTACACAATTTTCATTACGATATTATTAAGCACTTAGCCTACTTATCTTGGTTTTCGTGACGTCATCACTCACAAAACCTTCGACTTCCCTCTGGGAGCTCTAGGCAGTAACTTACCGGCCGCACAGACTTGTAACTGCGTAGTATCATGCGCACAACCATGCTACACACGCTGAAACTTGTCTCATCGGTTAGTCTCTTTTACACACTTCTCAAGCTTCGATCACGTCGACGCTTGCTTGCGTTGCGAAAACGCAACGAAGGGCGTAAATGGGTTAAGAATCATTACCAGCGTCATACTGGTAGTTTATATACCCCCTCCCCCCTTGACTTTGGTGACGGTCTGCCGTCAGGTGCTGATACTCAGTAACGGTGCCTACGGCCGGCGTCAGGCCAAGGTCTGCCAGGCGGCCGGCATCCCCTACACCCTGCGGGAGTTCCCGGAGGACCGCGCGCTGGACGTGTCTGCCGCTGAGGAGCTGCTCGCCTCCGACTCCTTCACGACCGTCACCGCCGTGCACTGCGAAACGAGCAGCGGAGTGCTGAACCCGGTCCAGAAAATGGGGCAGGCAGTGCGCCGGCTTCAGCCGCACGCAGCGTTCGTAGTCGACTCGATGAGTGCCTTCGGCGCCGTGCCTCTCGACCTGGAGGAGGCGGGAGTGGACTACTTGGTCAGCTCGGCCAACAAGTGCATCGAGGGCGTGCCCGGCTTCGCGTTCGCCATCTGCCGGTTGAAGCACCTGGAGACGACCAAGGGTGAGCGCCGAGGGCGGAAGACAGGGGCGACTGAGGGGAGCAGGGATGGCGGAGACGTAACTGCTCGTGGGTATAGGTAAAGAAACGAAAAGACGGCATTTCAGTACGTGCGCCAAAGAGCCAAAAGTGGCAAGAGGTGACCGTCAAACTCTTAGAACTGAGAACATGGGTCAATCGTATACTTCCTGACGGCTATTGAAGGCTAGAGTAGTTGGGTGGGGTTAGTGAGCGCCGAGTCTCTCTCTCTCTCTCTCTCCCACTCACCCCACCTCCCTTCCCCTCACAGGTAACAGCCGTAGCCTGAGTCTGGACCTGTACGAGCAGTGGTTCAACCTGGAGTCGACCGGCCAGTTTCGGTTCACTCCTCCCACTCACACCATGCTGGCGTTCCACCGCGCGCTGCGGCACCTCCTCTCCGCCGGCGGAGTGGCCACCCAGGCGGACCGCTACCGCTCCAACAACGTGACCGTCAAGCGCGGCCTGACCGAGCTCGGCTTCCGTCAGCTGGTGCGCGACGGCGATGACTGCTACATCATCACATCGTTCCTGTGTCCGAGCGACCCGCTGTTCTCGTTCAGCAAGCTGTACCGAGGCCTCTCGGAGCGCGGACTGGTCATCTATCCAGGGAAGGTCACTGAGGCGGATTGTTTTCGAGTGGGGAACATCGGAGACCTGCACCAAGAGGATATGGTGCGACTGGTGGAAGGCGTGAGGGACGTACTGAAGGAGATGGGTGTCACCACGCCCGTCCGCTACTAGTAACGTAAGCCGGGGACAATGACGTCAGCGACAAGTGACGTCATCGGAGAACAATGAAGCTAGCTACGACTTCCTATGTCAGCCGAGGACAATCAGTAGCGGCGGAACACCTGGGGGGGGGGGGGGGCACTGCCGACTTTTGGTGTCCCATTCTTTCCATGAAACGCCTATATGGCTTACGTTAAAATGCCGAAATCAAAAAGCCAAGGGGGCACGGTGCCCAGGTGCCCCCCCCCCCCTCCGTTCCGCCGCCTATGAAGACAATACGTCGGTGAAGACGTCAACAGAACACAGTGATTGCATCCGTGGAGCCTAGTTCCGAGCCAAGAACCAATGTCGCAGACTATCGACGAAACGCGTACCTTCAACTAATCAACCTCCAACAGCAGGTTGATGCCAGACATCAGGGTATTGATCTATCGTAGAAAACAGCCTCGGCGTAGGAAGTTTATTGTTACAACGCCAACGCCATTGCTCAAATACACCAGTCAATTGTGTAGGAGTGCAATGTTGTCTCGATCGAGTCATTGAGAATGGCCTCTCAATACTGAAATTTGAAAACCCGTCAGCCGAGGGCCAGCTAATTAAGGGCGAATTAGTCCGCGGTATAGCTAGATTATACACAAATCGCAATTACCCACGCCAGAACTAGATCAAACGTTCAATTGAATGAACTAATTTACGGATATACGTAGACAAAATCGTCACAAATACTGAACTACTGGTCGCAATCAGCACCGAAAACACTGCGTGAGCACTGAGCATAGTCAACTGGATTGAAAGAACAGGACCTCAAACCTTCCCAAAATATCAGTCACGCCTCAAACAATCGACCTAAGAGCGTATGGTCACAAAAGCTGTACCTAACGTTACATGTCCCCAAGCAATAGCACCGATTAACAATAATCATTGCTTAATTACCAACTATCAGAACGCCGAGCACAATTCAATGGCACAGACCAAACCATGCGACAATAAAACTGAATGACTTAGGAAACACTCGGTCTTATATGTTCACCCCGGCGTCAATTCACTGAATCTAGCACAGGTCGCGCTTACCCTCTGACGTCTCTCCTCAGATCTCTGATTCACCCAGATGACTCGCTACAACGCCACTCCACGCGCCGTTTGCCCCCACACGTCAGGCACCGTTTGCCCTCTAGCAATACAAGTACCGACCGTCTTCACACATAGCCTCAGACGCCGGGTGCCCTCACATGTGACCAAATTTACAGGATGTCTTCCCAGATCACCAAATGTATACACCATCGTCCACGTCACTCGTACCAGGCGTCTTCACAGTTCACACAGTACACAATGCGTTGGAGACCCTGCAGCACCACTCCAAACAGCCCCGCGTCACTCCAGAAGCTAACTCGTCATTCCAGTCGCCCTCGTATCACTCCAGGCACCCGACGCCCTGCTACCCTTACACTCCTCGACCGCTACACACTGTCTGTACTGGAAGCCGTGCTCGACGAGACGGTACCGCGGCCCGCCCACGGGTCTGGCGACCACCTGGGCGCCGCTCACACCAACACATCAAACAACGTCACAACACCGACACCAACGGTCTACACACACCGGACCACACTGGCAGCTAGTCATTGCACTAGTTAGTGTACTTGTCATCGGGATTGCCGCAAACTACATCTGAACCCTTGTGGTTTTGATTTTCAAAGCCATATACAGCGCACAGTCAAACTACAAGGTTTGGTTATGGACATGCATGGTTGTCTTGTCTAAAGGGTTTCAGCCCTAGTAACGTTTTGACATTCGGGTATTACAATTAAGTGTACAAGAGGTCTACCAGGTAATTCACCAATGTTTCCATTAAAAGTACCGTAGGGTACGCCTGATAGTCATCAGACGGAGCTACCATGACGCTGGCATCACAAAAAGACAGCATAGGAAAGGGAAAGGCCCTACGATTAGCACTTGGGAACGGTGCACATCCCAAACTACAACACTAGAGTACTGAGCAAGTCAGGGTGATACCTACTCTATACCGTGATAGTGTCTCGCTAGCGCATAGGATAGTGAGAGGATAACCTGATAGAAGAGATGATAGGTGCTAGAAGATAGGATAGTCCTGACGTCAGACGAGGATATCATCCCGAACAGGTCATACCGGCGGGGTAGGTTGAAGGTTCAGACACTGCCAATATCAGTCCAGCTACACATTGCAACTAACAATCTCCTACTAAAGCCGCCCAGCCGGGATCAGACGCCTAGCGCGGGTAACCGAGCAACTTCTCGGCCACACCGAAATAGTAGACCATCTGCGCTATACCGAACAGCGGGGCGATCACGATCATTCGACACGCACCGCCCTTGAAGAACGCCTTGGGGCCCTCGTTCTTCATAATGTTCCTGCCGGGGAGCGTTCAGGGTCAGGTCACAGGCAGGCCGACGTATGTACATAGAAAAACACAGCAGGCGGGCAGGCAGCTGCATAAACATCTAACGGGACACCCAGAAACACTCGACATAGGGAGATAAAACAGAAATAACTCCGTCCCGCGTGACGACAAAAAGTTCCGGAGGTGTGGTCGTGGCAGCACTGCTGATAAAACAGATAAAATATAAATAAACAGGACAATGGATGATGTAAACGAGGCCAGCGGATGAAAAAAAAAACACACACACACATAGCAATAAACCAAACATACACGGGTGACGAAACAATGTTTAGATGAGCTCAACTGTCCGTAGCTACGCATGAATCAACCAATAATTTACGAGCAGTCAATGAATCGCATCACGTCTTATCGACTTCCCATTTCCCAAGCTACAGATTCATCCCCAATAAGGTAGACACCACTCGGGAACACTGCGGCCACACCAGATAGCCGCCCTTGCCTCCCCGCGGCCCGTTCAGCCATCTCAGCCACGGCACGTCGCCGGAGCAGCAGCGGTACTCACAGGAACGCATCGGCGATGCCCTTGTAGGCCGCCTCGCCCTCGCCCTTCTTGATAACCTGCAGTCGCGTCTTGACGACGTCGAACGGATTGACGGCCAGTGCGGAGAGCGAACCGGCGGCACAGCCGGCCAGGAACGAGCACCAGAACACCGCCTCGCCTGGGGAAAGGGGGGAGGAGGTCAGACAGAAAGGAGCACCAGAACACAGCCTCACCTGGGGAGGGGGAGGGGGGCTGACAGAAAGGAGCACCAGAACACCGCCTCGCCTGGGGAGGGGGAGGAGGTCAGACAGAAAGGAGCACCAGAACACAGCCTCGCCTGGGGAAGATGGGGAGGGGTCAGACACAGAGACAGGAGCACCAGAACACCGCCTCGCCTGAGGAAGAGGGGAGGGGGGGGGGGGTCAGACAGAAAGGAGCACCAGAACAATGCCTCGCCCGGGGAGGGGGAACGCACCACCGTCTGACATACAGGAGCACCAGAACACAGCCTCGCCTGGGGAGGAACGGGTACACCACTGTCAGGGTTAAAAAGCGCACTTCACTCAGGGGAACCGACTACAGGCACGTCAGACACACCCACAAGATAGTCTGTCACGACGGATGATACAGCTCAATATCGCATAAACCATCAGCCATTTCAGGGCCAGCAGGCGGTAACCACCCACAACGGTAGAGTCATCACTGCGACCACGTGCATAGCAACAGCAGACCACACTCAACTCAGAGTAAACTATCCACTGACCGCACATTGCTCTGTGACGCGCTCCAGCTCAAATGAAAATAATCAGACGGTCAAGTCTCAACGCACACACGTCCGGCAAACTTCCAGCTGGCGAGCGCGGGACCACTAACTACGCTCGACTCGAAGCACCCACTTCCACTCACCCGATCCATCGCCCTTCCTCGGTCCGAGCGCATTCAGGTGCGCAAACAGCGGGAAGTAGACGCAGCTGAAGCTCACGTCCCGGAGCATAGTGGCAGCCGTGCCGCGGTACAGGCCCGTGATGCCGCGTGTTCGCAGCAGGTCCATGGTGATTTGACGCGCCGAGACGCGTGGTACCTCGGCGCCCGAGCCGGCTGAAAAGGCAGCCGAACACTACATAGTTAAAAACGGAATATTGTTGGATATATTACAAACAAGAACATATCTTTCTGTGTAATCAGTAACAGGTAAGAGTAAACGAATAAGCGAACGACGAAATATTGTGAACGAGGCGTTTCTATAGTTCCCCTGCTGCAATTCCAGCACACCCGAAAACTAACACCCACAGTGGGTCCGACGCACACTGTAAGAATCCACCGTTCGAGGCGACAGCACCTGCAGTGACTGACCCCGCTAGGGGTAGCGGCGCTGACTGACCTGCCTTGGCCATGGCGGCCACCCGGCCGGCGTCCTGCAGCTGAATCTTCAGCAGCTCCATCGGCGTGGTCACGATGATCTGGCAGAAGCCGGCGCTGCCTCCGGCCGCCATCTCGCGGAACAACGTCAGCTTCCTGACGACGGAGGAGCGGTCAGCACTACAGCACAAGTGGATACTGATGGAAACGACAGGCCCTGCACTAAATGAGCTGATGCATTGTTTTGGCACGTCATATCGTCTTTAAACAACACCATAATGACGGTGTGCGTATACCAGAAATACACGCAAAACCAAAATTTTACCTCCCAAGAGCTACATTTAACTTTTTTTTTTAATATTTTTGTTGCCCGACCCGGGCTTTTGTCGTTAGTAGCACACATTCATACTGGGTTAGTACACTATTTACACGGCAGTGGTACGAAGCGTTTTCGGCACCCGCTACGCGGGACAGCCTTGACCGCACGCTTCCTGTCACGCACCCCAGGTGGCACCGCACTGGTGCGCACGCTGGGGCTATCCCGATTTCTCGGGCCCGGCAGGTCAGAGGGCTGCTCCGGGACATGAAGCGAGGCCGTGCCCTCGGGACATGTCACCGGACCGAAGGATCTGTTTAAAGGCGGATCAGGCCCGTGTACCTGCGGCCGGGGGCGCTGGCTGGCACAGCGGTAATCCCCACGACCGAGCGAACACTCCCCAGTTACTGCCATCTCCTGGGTAGGAGCCGGCCGAGGAAAACGCTGCCAGAGGTCAGCTTTAATCCAAGGACCTCCCACACCAAACGTGAACGCACTTGCCAACTGCGCCACAAGGGTGGTAGCTACATTTAACTTAAAATCGATGTATATCACAACTTCAGATGTCAGCGGCCATTTACATCAAGCAACCTGAAGCTAACCACGACAAAAAACTCAGCACTGCGGCCGACCCCGGTCTCTCGGTGGCACTGAACCCATCTCGTCCTGTTACTGCTAGACACTGACCCCTGTTTGTTTTGGTACTGGTAACGGAAGAAGTCGTTGGCCGCCAGCTTGATGGCCTTCTCGGGGGTAATAAGCACGATGTTGACGGCCGAGCCGCGGTACATGCCAAAGTAGCCCTCGGCGCGGTACGTCTTGCGGAAGCAGTCCAGCCTGTGGCGCCGCAAATGGAAGACGGTAAGTCAGTCAGTGGTGGTCGGACTGAGGCGTGATATGGTTACCTCGGGCGTCACCTTACATACCTTCTTATTTTATACATTCATTTCACTGCAAATGCGTTGATAACATACTATTACACCTAGCTGACTATGAAACTGCAAAATTCAGCATTCCAAAAGTTTGCAGTGCAGTTGCACTATCCGCAAGTCGGCGGGATACGGTCGGGTACGCACATCGAGTTGTACATGCGCTCGCCATTGGGCCCGATCTGCTGGTTCTGTAGTCGCGTCTTCACCAGGTCCAGCGGGAACACGCACGTCACGCCGATGATGCCCGCAATGCCGCCGTTCACGATCTTCGGCACGAGTCTGAGAACAGTGGCAAGGCAGAATGTAACGCCAGGCGACTCGGAACACGGCGGCGGAATGTAAACAGCGCGCAACAGGGCGGCGCAGGCAGCACCTGGCAGCGAGTTACGGCGTCTTTAGCAAAGCTGTAGAAGCACTGAAAAGTCAAAACTTACTTCATCTAATTCGTCACAAGACTGGCTTCGCATTTAAACCTACAGCATCAGATATAGGCAGATTTCAGTCAAACGAAGTAAAATTCGTTTTCTTTTTAGTTCCAGCTTCAAAAGCTTTATATTGATTATTAAGTTGCACTATAACAACATAATTATTCAGCAAATGAATACACAATTTCTATAACAGTATGTTTTCTGAAGCAATGTGCTTTTCCTCCGTTGAAAACTTACTTGAACTGTTGCGGAGCTTGGCTTGCGTTACCGGCAGTCATTGTGCCGCCTCTTTGGATCGAAAACTAGACGAATGTAACTGCCTGCGAAAAATAGTTAACACGGTGCTTTTGATATGTTTGAAGTACATAAACCAAACACATTCATCAATTTTCTCTTCTACACATTTCACAAAGCAATCAAATCAACAAGCAGCAGAGCCAATTTATGAAGACAAAACAGCTAATCAATACAATCATTCAGCACTCCAACCGCTATATTTTGGTTTCTAGTGAATAAAACCTCCCCTGATCATATACTGGAGCTCCGCAAAAACAGGCAAGCGGAATTCATACGCTGCACGTACGTCAAAAGGCATTAGGATTTAGGTGCGAAATTATTTATCAGCGTCTATTTCGCAGTAGTACTTTACTGTTCAATTAGTCAACATTTTTACATGCAATTCGTAACAGTGTTCGTCACAAACTTGTCACGCACAATTCGCGTTTATACTATTAACGTGCGAAGTCCAACCACGCCCGGTCGTGAAGGTTGCTCACGAGTTCACAGTATGTCACGGCGCACCTCGAGCGTCACGGTGCACGCGTGACCCGTCACGGTACCCCGGGCGTGACCCAACACCGCTGGGTCAGCCCGCCGCCGCCGGCTGGTATAAAACCGGCCACCGACCAGTCAGGGCCAGGTCACAGCCTGTTCTGTCAGCCAGCGATCAGCATGAAGGTCCTGTCGGCTCTGGTGGTGCTCTCTGCGCTCTGCGCACTCGCCCTGGCCAGCCCGGGAGGCTACGGCGGCTACGGTGGAGGACACAAGGGAGGCTACGGCGGCTACGGCGGAGGACACAAGGGAGGCTACGGCGGCTACGGCGGAGGCCACAAGGGAGGCTACGGCGGCGGCTACGGCGGAGGACATAAGGGAGGCTACGGCGGCTACGGCGGAGGACACAAGGGAGGCTACGGCGGCGGCTACGGCGGCGGACACAAGGGCGGCTACGGCGGCTACGGCGGAGGACACAAGGGAGGCTACGGCGGCGGCTACGGTGGCTACGGCGGAGGCTACCACTAGCTGGGCTAATGGGCTCCCTGGCTTGCTGGATACGTCCCACAGACACCACCAACTGGAGAGTCTTGGCAGAGCCAGTGGTGTCATGGGACCCAAGTGTGTGTTTTTGGGAGGGCAGAATGTTCCAAATGTAAATTCATCTGAATGTGACCTGTTTCTGCAGAGAATGTTGGGCCCCAGCCTGAATGGGGGTTTGACCTATGTCAATGGCCATTATATTTGTGTTTCCAGACTTCTTTGTAATAATAGATGAATACATATACATTCAGAATGTTTGTCCCAAATTACGGTGGCTGTCAAGGTCTTGTGGAGGTCAGACTCAGGTCAAGGTAGTTGACTTCTGGTCCTGGTGACCTCACTTGGCATGATCACATAACTTTTATAAGTTTTTATTTGTTTGGACTTTGGACCTAAGTTAGGCATTTATAAAGGCATTTGTGAACTGGTTTTTGATCCCATGGCAGTGGCACATTACACAGACTGTCAGTGGTGATCAACACCTACCAGTGACCTACCTTCCTACAAAACATATCCAATGGGTCACCTTACAGTTGACTTGACCTGACTTGGCCCAGCCTAAACAAATGCACAAACACACAATTATTGAATAAAACCAATGCTTATCATCAAATACAGACTAAGCAACCAAGGACAAAATATACAGTTTTCCTCGTGTAGGGTATCTTAGCATATCCAAATTTTCTTGACACTTGGGTCATTGACATGACCTGGATCTACTGGGACCTAACAGAAAGGGTCAAACCACATAATATTGATCTTGATTTATACTGTTTACAACAAACACAGCTACATGCTGTGTTGCTCTAACCATTGTCCATTAATTTCACTTCACCCAAATGCCTTGAAAAAGATGCTGAGGCTATATTATGTAGCCAGACTGCATTCAGGCATCAGCATGCCTAAATGCACCAGACAGCTGCCAGGTTGACAATCTGAACTGTGCGAACAGCCCAACCAAACCAATCATGCTGGACTGAAGAGAAGACACAAGGGAAGGGCCTGCACCAAAACATCTTTTTAACTATAAATTATGAAATATTGGTTTTTTAATGGAAAACTACAAATGTTGGAATTGCCCCTTGGCCTTCACTGACACACTGAACTATCCAGTATCCACCTTCATAGGCGTCGCCAGAGATTTTCGGTTGGGGGGGCAAAATCAACTTTTGTGTTAAAACTTGCCTTTCCCCAGTCTTTACTCACTCGTTTTACATATCATTCGACGCGCAATGGTGCGAGGAATACGATGGTGACAAAGGTGTTCTTCTAGCTATGACATGTAATTTTTTACAGAAAAATTCGAAATTTCGAAATTTCATGACAAAAACGACTGGCAGAATTGTATTATATAGTGGCTGCGATTGCCGACGCACTGCAGAGACGTCTACACTGCTGTGTAGACGCTCGACGCTCATGATCATTACCCAGAAAAAGTGAAAAACGCTCCATTTAATCGGATCACCCTGCTAAAATCTCCATTCACGCATGCATGCAGAGGTTTTACGTGAAATGCATAGGACTTATCCCAGCCACCGATCGTAGCTAAGTTGGGCATTCGGCGGAGAGTGAATGTCGGAAGTGTCAAGTGTGAATCGGAAGTAATTCATCTTTGCTCAAGTGAGAGGAAGTGTTTTGTTCACTCGAGTGTGAACAAAAGTATCTCGTTTTTCGTGTGAAGGGAAGCGTTGCAAACGCGAACAAAAACTGTTAAACGGAACCAAAAGTTACGCACGGCATAGCGGCAAGGGATCCCTTAGAGATAGGTTTGGGACTTCCAGGCCATTTCAGGCCACTCAGGGTCAGTGCTGACTCTCAGAAGCATGCTTAGGATCCCGGAGATCGGCGTGGGTCACCTCAAATATTTACGTGTACGTGGTGCTTTAAGGCTTTCCGAGCACAAGGTGGGGCCCTCAGAAGCCAGTGTGGGCGGCGGGCGCTAAGAGACTAGGCCCAGGGTGAGCCTGGAGCCCTCGGATAACAGTGTGAACCCTCGGGGTCTGTGTCGAATCCCTAAGGACCTTACGTAGGGACATAACAAACATGTGTTGCGGACCTCAGAGGGACACGTGAGCTGTGACCCCTCAGATGCGGCTTGGGGTTAGCAAAGTCTGTCGCGTCAAAAGTTTGGCTGAACTATCAGAGGCCAGTTAAGGTTCTCAGAAATGTTCGAAGGCCCAAAGATCCCTGTGTATGGGCCCTCAGAGAACATGGACACCAATGGGACTTTCAGAGGCCCGTTTGGGCCCTCTGAAAGCTTCTTTAGGGCTCAGTGGAGCTCCTTAGGAGCCTTTGTTTAAAGCAAGCTCATGAGCCCTGCGACACTTGTACGGTACTTGAGCCTTTCGCAGACATTTGACGAGAGTTGAGAAAGGCCTAGAAGATTTCGTTTCACGCTTTGAACGAAAATTGTCAGCACTCCAAAACTTATGAAAATCAGCTGTAAAATGTAATAAAGAACGAACTAGGAACATGGAATGAATCACAGCATTGACATTTCCGAGTCTGGACTCGAGATTTTGGCGACTGCGAGTCAGACTCTGGTTTAAACTGCACGCTCCAACCGAGTCTGACCTCACAGACATTCTCAGAAAGGTACCCCCATTTTTTCCCGACTCAAAAATCTCATCGGATCTGTATCGATCTCAGGGGGTGCCCGGTCCGAGGTTGGGGGGGCAAGCTGCCCCGCTTGCCCCCCCCCCCCCCCGTGGCGACGCTAATGTCCACCTTACATAGTTTTCTTCAACAAAAGCACACCAGCATTAGGATGATTGGTGGAAAATGTCTCACTAGCAAGCAGCAAGGTGCATTAGGCTCCAACTGTGAGTTGGACCTATAGCATCAATGCGTCATTCGCTGATCAGTAAATCACACAAAAGAATTTCTTGCTGCCAGTGGTATTTGAACTAGCAATCTCCATCACAACAGAGCCAATTGGTATCATGTAAAATCCCTCTTTTGCAGAATCCGGAGTCTCCTCTGCAGACCTCTCCAGGCTGCTTTATAAGGCTGCAAGCTTGAATTCAGTGGGGACTCAGTGGACTGGGGAGCAATAGCATCAATGATGTTATACAAATTACATTGTCAGAAACCTGATGATTTGATAATTTATTGCTTTCTTAGTTTTTTCTCCAATTTATTTGAAACAAACTTACCCGTCAATCACCAGAGCCAGCAGGAAAACCAACGGAAAACTCAAAAATCTCACCGCCCCCAAGTTTCTCTCATTCGACCCTCACGCGCCATATATGTCATATAATCGTTTAATGGCCTAAAACGATGCAAAACATAGACGCCGAAGCTTTCAAACTCTACAAAACAATTCAATGCTCTCAATCCTCACAGACCATT
Source organism: Amphibalanus amphitrite (assembly GCF_019059575.1). Taxonomy (NCBI): domain Eukaryota; kingdom Metazoa; phylum Arthropoda; class Thecostraca; order Balanomorpha; family Balanidae; genus Amphibalanus; species Amphibalanus amphitrite. Next base: position 35,996 of record NW_024882645.1, on the reverse strand, counting down.
GAACATTGCATGAAATGCAACGAAACATAATAACTTCGAGCAAGGCCTTTAACCCTCGCCCGCACATGCCATTTTCCCATCCTAGAACGCACATGGGGGGGGGGGTTGCCACCCCCCCCCCGCGCCATTTCGTTCCTGTTGGAGATAGAGCTTAGCAGTAAAGACCAAAAAGATTCTTTGGGAAGAGACAAATCCAATGATACCCAGTTTTACCTTCTCAGGTCAGTCATTGACCTTCCAGGTCAGGTCAAACTAAAAAATGTTGCTGTTTTGGGTCACCGTTGGATATCAAGTGTGCTGCTTATCAAATGCCGATGACGATGCTGTTTTCTGGTGCCAAGCCAGCTAGAACCTCTTTGTCACACTACCCGACCAGAATTTTGCTGCTGAGGTCATTTCAGGTCAAGTTAGGTCAAGGTCAATTATATGTGTTTGTATGTCTGTGTGTGTCTGTGTGTATACTGATGTGTGCAACGATTGTTTTTGGGTCCATATTACATGAAATCATGATCTGAGAAGCTTTTACCAAAAATGCAGTCAAAAAACTTCAAAAAAAGTAAATTCAGCTTGCCTAAAACGCAATTATCTTAGATGACCTAGGTTGACCTTGACCCTGACCTTGACCCCTGTACATCGTCGAACAACATGTTCCATGATAGGTGGGAGGTAAGACTGGCAAAAAAGGCCGAAATCAGGGTGTCAAAAGCTCATAAGGCCCATGGCAAACGCAAGATGTTGAGAATTGGCCATTTGGGTCATGACATGACCTGAAAAACAAGGTCATATCTCCGAAACCAAAAACCACAGAAACTTGAAATTTTCAGTGGACATCAAGAAAGGATAGAGGAGCAGCTATACGAAAAATCAGGCCTCTAGCTCAAAAAATGTTGAGTGCAGAGCAGAAAGACTACCTGGGGGGGGGGTGTGGCAACCACCCCCCCCCATGTGCGGGCGAGGGTTAAACCCTGCATGTGAGCGTCCCGTGTGTTCCACCGGAAAGTGGTCAAAATAGCAGCTGATTAGTACTCGCTTTGAGATCGGCGAGAAGGCGAGAACGCGAGGAATGTTAGCGGGGGCGGCTCCGGAGATCACCAATCGACACAGGAGCGGAGCTTCCTATACAGTTGGTGGGGCGGCTGCGGCTGCCCCACCAACTTGGTATTTTGCCCCACCAATAAGCGTTTTGCCCCACTAACTTTAGCTGATTTCTAAGACTTTGTTGCTTTGCAAATTAATCTTTTTCGCATTGAAGAGCTTTGGAATGTCTGCTTGATGCAAAATAATATGTCTGTAATGATAGGAATTGATTCAGTCAGTGGCATTTTATTCAACTTTATAATCGGACATTGTGGGTTTGACGACTTTTTGCCCCACCAACTTCCCTGGAAAAGCTCCGCATATGAATCGACATGAAAGTTGGAATTAAGTTGACGGTACCATTATCATTTGCCTAATAACGTCGTCATCTCCTGCTCTCCGGCATAAGCACGCAGCTAAAAACAATGCACGGAGCTTGAACGGTGTCCACTATACCAAGATTCTCACTATACTTCACAAAAACTGTATTGTGATGACGCGAAAGGCGCGGTTGAACAGGATGCATTTGCATACAAAGTACAAGTTACTGAACACATATTAATATCACAGCAAATTGAGCAGCTGGGTAAGCGACGCCCGTCGTTTCTTTCATAACGACAGTTGCCTTACGAATGTCTGCCCTCGTCACAACGATCACCACCCCTGGGCCCAGACACAAATTCCACGACTGTCACTCAGCTTTGCTCTCTGTCTGAGTCTCGTGTACATCAATCACGTTCCTGCTTCGCAGCAGACAGCTCCCTGATCTACCACCTTCCCGATCGACTCACACGTTACTCGTCCATCCTCAATCGCCATAAGGCATCGCTGGTCCTTCGCTGTGTATCGCCGATGCTCGGACAACACAAACCTGATACCCACCTTACAAGTCCGGCTCCTCCTTCACGACCGTAAGCCTCCGCCGCAGCCGGCCTCCCTCCGACTCGGTCGGCAGCTCTTCCGTGTCCGAGTCCCGTTCTCGTTTAACCCGTGGCTGGCGGCGGGACCGGGCCAGCTCCAGACTGACAGTCGAGTCCGAGTCAGAGTCCGATTCGACCTTCAGCGGACGGCGCGTGGACGACACGCCCAGTTCTCGCTCAGCTGCGGACTGCAGGTAGACGGTGTCCTCCGAGGAGGGACTGTGGGCGGCGCCGCCGGTCTCGTCGTCTGACAGACGCAAATCGGTTTCGGCACCGCTGTCCACGTCTGCTTTGCTCGGCTCGCGTTTGACGGCAGCACTGCCGAGCCGCTCGGCCAGCGAGTCACGCTCGGCCAACAGTCGCCGCAGCTGACGCTGATTGCGCTCCAGCCTGTTCTCCATCATTTGCAGCAGCGGCATCGTCAGCAAGCCCAGCTGCTGGGTGATGTTGCTGACGAGTACTGAGAAAAGAAAAGAAAAGTGTTTGAGGTCATTGATAATATTGCATTGGGTGCACCAAAAAAACTGTAGTTGGTGCAAAAATGTCTTGACGATGCTAGGGGTCAGCAAAAAAGTGCATTCGGCTTATCATCTTAAAGTGCCTAATCATGTAAAAGTGTGTCACACAGATACAAAACAGTGTAACTTATTTGCTTATTGAACGTTCCCGTTACGTTTGTTATGTACCTATGTACTTATAGCCTAAAATCATCAGCAACATAAATCATACCAGCCTGGTTATGCATCTCTGTAAGCTGATCGCTATTAGAGGCGGGCCGAACTGCATCGTAGCTAGCCACTTCCTCTTCACGGAGAGCCTCAGGCAGTCCTGAGAGCGCGCGCAGACAATGGGGTGCGATCGTGCGGGACGGCTCTACACAGACGGGCACATCTTTTCGTTTCAGCGCTCCAGTTCCATCTGCCACTGACTGAAAGCAGGCCGCCTGCACGCCGGCACTCTGAAGACAGACCGCAGGCCACCGGTGTTACGGACAAAATGTGAGACAACAGGCAGTATACAAAGCGTTTTACGAACACCATGAGTGGCGATAAAAAAGGAAGATATTTTTGTTCTGTTCAAAACTCAGGAATTCAAGTGAAAGTAAATGATTGTACTCATATCATACGGCTTAATTACAACGAAGCGACAGTAGCAGTAGGCGATAGGCAATTAGGCATGCATGACATCTCCAATTTCATTACAACTTGTTGGTTTGTTTGAGTTTTACGGCGCGTCGGCAGAAGGTCTTTATGAGCCCATTCATTTCAACTTCACTAGAGTAAAATTCTCACCTGGTCTTTGGGAAATACAGAGAATATGAGGCCTGCGAAGCCATCGTCCATCATTTGGTAGGCGTGCTGTGTATCAATATCTGAAAAAGCAGTCAAACCAAGACGATGAAATAATGCAACAAATCACTCCTGCAAACTTAAAATTTCAGAATTATTGTGTTTTGAGTGGTAAGTTCATTCTAGAAAGCTGCGTGCAGCTCCGATTATCGTTCTTACCCACAGCAGACGGCCACACGGTGATGTGCGGGTGCGAGTGGTACCAGCCGACCACGCGCACCGTACGACGCAGCTCGACCGCCAGTCGCTCCGCCTCCGTCGCCCCTGACATCAACTGGTGCGACGAGATCTCCACACGGTCCTTCCGCTTGTCCAGTCGCACCAGTGCTTTGGCAGAGATTACGCGGCACACCCCTCCGTCCTCCACCTGTTGGAGATACGGTGACTGTGCGCACTTATCTCAGAGCTGAATGCACTGCAGGGAGCTGATGCCAGGAGAACAACAGACAGACATCCGACAATCAGCCAGGAGAACAACAGACATCCGATAATCACCCTACATTAAGTGCTAGTGACCGATGAGCCAGGACAAAAAAAACACTCAATTAAAAAATTACACGAGTCTGACTTCTAAATAACTACACATAAGTAATATGAGTCTGTATAGTTCAAGAAAGTAAAAGCCATCTGTGTTGTAGAAGAATTGCATTCCATTACAAGCAATACCTAAATACCTACCTCACTATTTTGGTGTTACTCATTAGGGAAATGAGAATGATGCAGGTGCTAGTAGACATAGAACTAATGGCTACTATCAAGCTAATAAATTTGACAGTTTTAGAGCTGATTGAATAAGCGGTTCAAGAACAAAAAAAAAAGACAAAAAAGCAATTAAAAAAATACTGTGTGTTTCAAGGTTTAATGCTCTAAATCAATGAGAATACAAGTGCATGTACCAACAAATTCTTCACAAGCATAGCATCACAACTCCACTTAATGGAGAACCGTGTAAAACGCCCAGGGTAGGTTGAACGCCCCATGCCATTATTTATGACACAGTTGTTTCCTTCCTTTTATAAACATTAGGTACAGGTGAAACAGATGCTGTGGAAGAAAAATGCTGATGAAGTTTGGTGGGCGCCATTATCATTGGGCTGATTTTATAGGGGAAAACATAATTTTATGAGATTTCTTAAATAATATCTATCATAAAAACGATAACAGTTGTCACTTAGAACCGAGATGCTTCAGTAAGCAAGACTAGTTCAGTGTCTACCAAAAACAGTACGAAATGACTGTTCCATGTTTGCTGATTTATCAGTGTCACCACACAGAGGAATTGTAAAATTTGTAAAACATCCAGGCACCTGGTTTCTAAAACGCCCATACCATTTTACAGGTTTATTGCAAAGTCTAAAAATGGCTTAGGTGCGATTCCAATTAAGCCACTTTTTCTTCCACAAGTGGCTTAACCCGCACCCCATAGGGCTATCGGCGGACCCTACCACCCGTAGGGGGAGGGGGGGTGGGGCGCTTCGGCTCCCCCCTAAGATCTCGGAAATTTACCGGCCGATTTTCAAAACTCAAACGCGCTCGATAGCCCCACCAGGGAACTACCTTGTGACCAAATTTCATTGACCTAGGTCAAACCGATGACGTCACGGTCAGGTCAAAGGTCGGATTTTCACCGTTCACAGGCATTTCAAGAAATGTATTGTGAAATCGAGTAAATTGGTAAGTTATTGAAAACTACCTATGGTAAATTGTTCGTCAAACAAATACTTTGCTATCTGAGGTCACTGATACCAGGTCAGGTCACAGAGGTCAGGTCACTGTGGGTCACAATATAATAGTGTCGTGTGATACATGTTTTATGGTCCATTTAACATGACAAATGCGATCATGTGGGTCACGCAGCTTTTGGGGCCAGCTTAGGTTACGTTCTGGTTAAGGTCAGGTCAAGGTCAGGTCAAGTTAGGTCAAATTTCAAAGTTAATATTTTTGCATAAAATGGGTATCGATTCGATGCAGCTCGTCATGGGGAGTTCAATTGTGGTCTTTGTTTAGCCCTACGTGGTCTAGAATTGCCAAGAATTGATTTTGAAAATTTGACGTCATCATTTTTGAAGTTTTTTTTTTGCTATAACTTGGCACAAAAAAGATATCGATCTGAAATTTGGTATGTAGATAGAAGACGGTAGGTACTTTCATATATATTCCATTTTTTCGAAACTCAAAAAGCTTTTTGGATTTTTTTTTATAATGTATCAAAAAAATTACTTTTTATTTTTGGGGGTCAAAATTCAAAAATTTCAAAAATCCGAGATAGCAGATTTGTAACCCTGTCAATTATACACCTTTTATGTCTTGACCATTTTTCTTTATCGTAAAAGCTATAGGCATGACAGCTCTTCTCGCAAAGCTCTTTTTGGTCGGAAATGGCAGAACATGACGTCATTATGACGTCATTTGTGGCCACTGGCCAACCTATCAAAGCCTGTGGATTTTTTTTTGGGGGGGGGCACATGTGTAAAATAAAAAAAGTTGATGCCAGGAGGGGTCCTGAAAGTTTGGTGGCGATATCTGCAGCCGCTTAGGTAGGAGATATCAATGGAAAAGGACAGGGGGGCATTTCGCCCCCCCCCCCTTACAGGGCGCGGGTTAAGTGGGGCGTTTTGGACGGTTCTCCCCTATCATAGCAAGCCTATGACAAATGCACTTACAGATCCGAGAAGGACGCCCATTACTTCTGTGCTCTCAGTTGAAAGGACATGTGTTAAACACACTAAATATGCATCAGCTGATATTTTCAACTTGTTGAGACTCATCTTCAACTTCAGTTCCAGCCAACTGAAATTTGACACCAGAGATAAAAGCAAGCCGCAAGAAAGGGGCAAGGGCCAATGCCAAGGACTCCATTCAGAGTTGGGAAAATATTTTTCACATATTCAAATCACAATGCAGCAAACATGATAGGTAATAGGGTAAGGTGCCTAATTAGCGACCCCCTTAATTTGAGCCGTCATTGCTCACGCTCTGTGGGTGCCACTGTATTACTGGCTTGATTTTCGGAAAGACCGTTCATTTTTCTATTAAAATATAGTCATTTTCTGCCCCAATATTCACTAACTTATTTGTAGTGAGCATTTTGGCAAACCATTGCAAAAAACGCTAATAGGGAACTCTTCCCGATTAGCGACCGGGGAGGGTCGCTAATAAGTCTATGGGTTTCCCCATATTAAAAATGGCAAAAAATGCGACGCCTGAAAAGATGAAATATGATCTCAAAAAGGTAACCTATACGCAAAGCACTCAATCACTCGAACAGGAACGTTTATCCAACACATTTACGGAAGTAAAAACTGATCACGTGATGCACCGAAAGGCGAAAAGAAGGCGGAAACCCAAATTTTGCGGGCTATCTCGTATGATATTCGAGGTCCGCGCTGAATTCGGCACCCCTGCAGTCGGTGACGACATTTGGCATCCCCTGCCACACATTGCAAGCTTCAGCAACACCTCATTTTCATTTCTCTCTTTTCCCCTTTCTTTCCCTTCTTGAGCTATTTGCGACCATGTCAGGCGCAAATAGGAAATATGAGTTTCGACACATTTTTAACCGCCATGCTGTGCACAGTTGAGCGATTCACTATGGGAAAACGGCAATCAATTGAAGAAGGAACGTAGATTCAGAATAAAAAAGGTGCATCATCCTAATGTGCATCGCTTTTCATCAGAGAGGGCACAAACACACACGTTTTGGATAAGAAACTCGTCATTTTTATTTAAACTCACCTGAAACGCCCCACCAGAAATATCGACGACCGGAAAATAATTTAATTTGATAACCAAAGTATGGCTGACCTTTTGATGATATTTCTACCCCGTTTTCTCCTGCCAGTTTTTCTGTAGGGAGGTAGGTCGCAAATCGGAAAGGGTCGCTAATTAGGCACCTTACCCTATAACCGAACAATGCTTGAAACACAACCAATTCATTCAAGTTCATATTCATTCACTTATCATTTTGATTTATGAATGAGAACATTGGATAAGGATTATAAAAGACGTCCATCAATTGAGCAGCAGATTGATATTCGCGAATATCAAACTAAAAATTCGATATTCGGACGGGGAACGCAATAACTCAAGAACCAGAGTGCTGTTCACGGGCACCTGCGGTAGCTAATTCTGGTGGATTTAGTCTCGACAGCTTTTCGTCTCATTCGTCTCACTCTGCCCGAGCGGCTTCCCACTATTAAAGCAAGATTCCACGGTGAGTCTGCTTTCCCTCCTCTTCACGTCTTCATTTTTTGTTGACTACTCTTTGGCAAGACTTGTAATTTCCTCACAAGATTATCTCGCTTTTTGGTGTCGTTCTCTCCAGCTATGCCAGCCATGTTCTCCAAGGCGGTTACCGCTACTGACGAAGGTCAGTTCCTTCCCACTGGACCTGCTTACCTCCTCGTGAGATTTAAGGAAAAAAACCAAAGCTTTCGGAACTTCAGCCCTTACAAAATTCGAGATGAGCTCCTGGACGTGATCCATTATGCAGCTGCTAAGGTTTCTGCACTTCGAAGCGGCTCTCTGCTTGTCAAAACGAGGGACATGTACCAGACCGAGGCTCTGCTAGCCTGGAGGTCATTCAGGGGGGAGGACATCTCTGTGATTCCAGCAGACCGCCTAAACCAGGTGGAGGGGATGGTCTATGCCCCTGAGCTCTCAATGGAGTCTCCTCAAACCATACTTGAGGAAAGCCGTGACCAGGGTGTCACAAGTGTCACACGCCTCCCTTCAAAAAATTCCAGACCGAACCCACTGCTCAAGGTGAGGTTTTCGGCCACACAGCTGCCTGAACACCTTTATGCAGTGTACATGCGCTATGAAGTCAGGCCATCTCACCAGCTGCCTCGGCGCTGTGGCAAGTGCCAGCGTTATGGACACGGACAAGGCACATGTAGGTCTCGTGCTGAAATATGCAAACGTTGCTCAGAGGAGCATCCGTCTACAGGGTGTGTCGCCCCTCCCCACTGTGCTGCATGCAATGGACCGCACCCAGTGACTGACAAGAACTGTCCCGTGTGGGTTGCAAAGGTGCAGGAGCTCCGCGAGGCCACACAACGCAGATCTGGACACGTGGCTGGCACCCACGGTGGGTCACCCCCCATGACCCAGCCCAGCACCTCCCACCACGAGGGAGTCCCGCGCCATGTGGGACAAACACAGGCTCAGATATCCCAGGCTGCAAACCGCCCACAGGACTGGCCAGAGCTCCCACCCCCTCGGGATCTGCCCCATGTCGCACGTCACGCAAAGCTGACGCCACCAGCCCGCAAAGACACGAGCCCGCCAGACCACCCAAGCACCCATGCTCGGAAGCGCACGGCCGCGACGCCGGAACTCGCTCGGTCTATCGATGTAGGCTGCGCCCGGTCGACACCGACACCCAAGACAGTCCACCCTGACTCTCCCACCGTGGTTGATCAGCGAGAAACAGGCCCGCACAAAAGTGGTGGGACACGACACCAGGCCCAAACACCAGGCACCTGTGAAATGTCCCCCAGCAACCCAACTGGCGTCTCCGTAGTTACACCACTCCACCGGACAAGGGCTACAGATTCCGACGACGACACATGCTATGATGCCAATACGACGAGCGAGGACGAGGAGACCCCCAAAATGGTCGCCGTGTCTTCCGTCCTGCGATCGCCATCAGTCATTGATGACAGCGATTCCGACACTCAGCTCACCCTCCATGCAGAAGGCCCCAAAACTCGCCTCCGAGCACGCTCAACAAAGGAGAGGAAAAATGTGGGCCTTCGTACCCAGGTCGTGACCAGACGATCCTTCATCCCAGAATAGCGCGCCAAACAAACTAGATAGCTGCTGCAATGGATTTTTTGCTTCAATGGAATGTAGGAGGACTTCTATCCCATTTGTCTGAATTTAAACAGTATATACAAAAGGAAGCTCCTCTTCTAGCGGCGATTCAGGAAACTCATTTTAAAAGCACAGATCATTACAATTACAATGTGGCTGGATATACTTTGTACAGACAGGACATAAATCTAGCAAATAGACAGGGTGGCGTAGCTCTTTATGTAGCAAACTCAGTGTCACAACGGAAAACAAACATAGCTTCCCCGCTAAATGTTGTAGCAGCTACTGTTTCACTACTAAACCGCGAGTTGTTGGTTGTTTCAGTGTATTTGCCGCCAAATGCAACTGTTGTAAACCAGCAAAATCTGAATGACCTTCTAGAGCAAATGCCAGAAAATTGCCTTCTGCTCGGCGATTTCAATGGTCATAGTCCACTATGGGGCAGCCGACACTTATCGCCGAGAGGCAGGATAATTGAAGCTGCACTAAACCGCCAGTCCCTTGTAGCTATGAACGACGGCAACCCAACGTTTGTCAGTAGTAGCTACCACACAACCTCTGCAATTGACTTGTCAATTTCTTCCCCGAGGATCGCACCGCTCTTTAGATGGACCGTAACATCGGATCCGCTGTTTTCAGACCATTATCCAATTCACATCATGCTTACCAGTGCAACCACGCTGTCACCAGCACCGACACTGAAGGTATGGCAAACAAATAACGCGGATTGGTCGGGCTTTAACGCAAAGGTCAACAGACATGCTCCCTACGGCCTGTCTCAGACCATTTCCAATTTTATGGGGGCTATGAAGAAATCGGCCAGTGAAACGCTAAAAGAAAAAACTATTAAGATTGGAACTGCAAATGAATCTAAAAATCTTGTCTGGTGGAACTGGAAATGCCAAAGAGCCAAAGCAATAAGAAAAAGAGCCTTCAGAAACTTCCAGAGATGCATATGTCCCAGACATGCCCAACTGTATACCGCTGCCCGTAAAGAATGTGCGGAAACTATATACAAAGAAAAGAAGGCGGCATGGCAAAACTATGCCGCTAAATGTAATCGTTTTACCCCGCTCAGCGAACTCTGGAGTCATGTTCGTGCTTTCGCCTCACGACGAACTAATTTAGGTGCCTTTCCGCAATTGCTTTCAAACAATATATTCGTAACTGACCCAGTTACCGTCACAAATATATTTGCCCAACACTTTGCCAACACATCGTCTACAGATATTTACTCCTTGAGCGTGCATCGAGCTCTCGTTAATAGAACAGTAAATCTTGATTTTTCTTCTGCAAACTCTGAACCATACAATGCTCCTTTTACCCTAAGAGAACTTAAACTATCCCTAGCAAAGGCAAGCACTAAAACTTCGGTAGGACCAGACTCCATTCCATATTCTTTTTTCACAAAATTGAACGAACTTAACCTTTCCACACTACTGATAGCATTCAACAAACTATGGACTGAGGACAACTTCCCGGATGAATGGCTTAAAAGTATAATCATACCTATCCTCAAACCCGGCAAAGACCAGCACGACGCAAATTCGTATCGCCCAATCTCACTAACCAATTGTGTCTCCAAGATTTTCGAAAGAATGGTAAACAGGCGCCTGCGATTTTACCTTGAGAGCAACCATTGCATTGATATATGTCAAAGCGGTTTTCAGAAAAATCGTAGTACGGCAGACAATATCATTCGCCTTATCTCGGACATCCAGGTAAACTGGGAACATAGGCGACCGACTGTTGCTATTTTCCTAGATCTAATGTCAGCCTTCAACAAGGTACACAGTTCGACGATAATTTATAAGCTGCACTCAATCGGAATCAGAGGCCATTTGGCTGCGTTTCTTCAAAATTTCCTAAAACCCCGAACTTTCAAAGTTCGTTGCCAAGCGACACTTTCTGACGACTTTGTAATGGAACATGGCGTCCCTCAAGGCAGCGTGCTGTCACCTACGCTGTTCTTGATTGCCCTGAACGATATGCTCCTACTCCTGCCACGTGTTCTAACATTTTCTGTCCGCTATTCGCTTTTTGCTGATGATATAGCAATATGGGTATCCCACAAAAACTACAAACAGGCTTATTCTATATTGCAAACAGTGGTTGATCACTGCGTTAAATGGTGCACAAAATGGGGATTCTTTTTGTCAGCACCAAAATCAGTCATGATGGTCTTCAAACGTGGACCCCGTCCATCGCTTGAAAGATCCCCACACATCGATGGGATTAAAATACCTTTTTCCACGTCACACAAATTTCTAGGGATCATTTTGGATACTAATCTAACCTTCCGTCAACACGTTGAGCACCTAAGAGCACGTTGTATTAAACGAATCAATGTCCTAAGATGCATATGTGGGTTTTCTTGGGGTGCGGACAGGAAAACATTGCAAATGTTGTATATTGGGCTAATCAGATCTACGATTGAGTACAATTGTTATCTGTTTAGCACACTGTCGCCCAGTTTATGCAAACGTCTAGAAGCCGTTCAATCAACGTGCTTGAGACTTCTAACTGGGGCTTTTCGCACATCGCCAGTTCTTGCGCTTCGTGCAGATACCGGCATTCCAGCACTTGATGACCGACGCGTCTTTCTTTTCCTCCGCTATTACTACAGAGCAAAAAGTGTTCGAAATCACATTGCGGTACCAGCAATGGAGGCGAGGAAACCAAGAACCCGACGCCCACTGCGTAGATCGTGCTTTCTACCCGGGTGCCTTGAGCAAGCTCATCAACTGCTAAACATTAGGCGCACTGAAGTTACTCTAAATCCTCCTATGATTCCATTTTGGCTCCTCAAAGACCTATCCATTGAATTTCTTTTTGATTATAAGAAGACCAGTATACCTCCGGTGGAAGCTCAAATGCTCTTCCAGGAGTATGTAGAGCTCAACTGCGACTCTGCTTTTTTCTTCACAGATGGCTCATGTCACGAAAATCAGATAGGTTCAGCAGCCGTCGGCCCTGGGCTTAGGTTTGGGACCCGGCTTCAAGAATTTACGACAGTCTTTAGTGCCGAAGTTCACGCAATCGAAAAAGTTATGGAGCACATCAAGGCAGAAAAGATTGATCGGGCAACCATCTGTACTGATTCGAAATCCGCTCTTCAAGCACTGGAAAGGACCGATAATGTTACCCACCACGGTATCTACAATATTCTCAGGATCACATCAGATCTCAATGAGGGCCAGCATGTGACCCTTCTTTGGGTTCCAGGTCATTACGGTATTGCAGGAAATGAACGTGCGGATGTCCTCGCAAAGGAGGCTGCAATGCGACCTGATCCAGTTGTGGAACCTATGGCCCAAGGGGACGCTATTCATATGATAAAAATCAAATTCGCCGAGTACCTTCAACGCAAATGGGACCAACATCATGCTGCACATATGTATGCGATCAAACGAGAACTTAGAACATGGGTCACATGTAACCAACCAGACAGGATACGCGAGGTGACCCTGGCCAGATTGAGGTGTGGTCATACTCGCCTCACCCATGGCCACCTTTTTGATAGGACGGGCCCTCCGATTTGCCACACCTGCGACACACGCATCTCCGTAGAGCACATTTTGATCGCATGCACGGCATTGCATCACGAACGAAGACACATCACTAACTATCTTGCGGTACAACACCTTAAAAACGACCTCCCGACGCTTCTCGGGGACGACACAACATTGACAAACCTGGTACTTGATTTCGTCCTAACATCACCCTACTCAGAGCTACTTTAACGGCCTTGACTGTTAGCAGGCGCCCGTTTCGCTACCACCAGGCTGACTTGTGATACGGGATGGGTCGGGTTTTTCGCTGGTGCCGAAACACAGAGCTTCGGTGGCAGACGGGTTTTCTCCTGCCGCTGGAGCAGGCTTAGAGGCTCAGCGGCCCAGCGAGCTACACCAGCGGACCCCGGCCGCTGAACAGCGGCGGCGGCCGGGTTGAACGACCACAGACAACCGTCGGCCGCCAACTGCAGCAGCGACAGATTCCCCATCCTCCAAACCATTCCTTTCATCGTGACGCTTAAACATTCACAAACCCCATCCCTCCCAGCGACATATCCCCCACTCTTCAAACCATTCCTGTCATCAAACTCTCGTAACCTTACCATTCACAAACTTCCTCCTTCCCTCCCTTCACAAACATCAATTTACCGGTAAGTTTCACTGTCATTTATGTGTCTTAACGTAAATTCATGGGTTTTTTCCCATATTCATGGCATAGTACATGGATATGGGTTTTCCCATGTTGTCTTGCTGTAAAAGTGGCCACCGGTCTTAGTTAGGACGGCCGGTTTGTTTTGCGCGGCGTAGTTAGGTCGCCGCCCTCCTCGCGAGGCCGGTAACGTAAGTTAGGGCCACTAAAAAAAAAAAAAAAAAAAAAAAAAAAAAAAAAAAAGCGGTAGCTGCGGCTCGGCGGTCAGCCGGGTAATGACGTCACAGAAAGTGGGGATGGGGCGGGTGGTGTGACGTCATACGGCTGCGGCCGGCTGCGGTCGCCTGCGTCTCCTGCGGTCGAAACGATCCGACCGCAGCGGCCGCAGGAACCATTTGTCATACAAAGTGGCGCGGCAGTTGCGCATTCGTGTTACTTGGGCGCAAAATTGACACAGCCGCCGCAGACGAACGCGTGATGACGTATACACAAGTGGGCGGGACTTACAGCCTGCGATCTACCGCAGCTACCGCAGTCACCGCAGGTGCCCGTGAACAGCACTCAGGGCCCTGTTTCACCGGTGATAGCAGCAAGCTACTATCAAGGCCCTGTTTCACCGGTGATAGCAGCACGCTGCTATTACGTTTCGCGAGCAGAGGCCTGGTCGGAATCGGCTGCTGTGCTGTTGTCAGCTGAGATCCAAGCCCCTGATTGGTTGAGATATTGATGACGTATCACGCCTTCCCGCGCTGTGACGTCATACCTCTGCTGACAGCCGGCTTTTCGGCTGCTGGGAGAAGGCAGCAGCACGTCAGCCGAAATTCGAAGTGGCTCGAAAGTGGCGCATGTAAGTCAAAGCGCAGCTTTATAGTGCAGGTGGTTAGTTTTTATATACGATGTTTTTGACGTATTTTGTATTAAATATTTTTCGCGAAAGATAGCAATTATTTCTTTTTCATGGCGCAATGTGCGAATCAGCCTTAAAACAGTACCTACAAATCGAAATGCCAGCACCGCCTCAATTATCAATCCTGTAATTTTTTCTATAGCCTCAGCAAATAAACCTCAGAAATATAATGTAACGACTAACGGAAGATAGTCGTTGAAAAAAGCGCGAAAATGCTACCTCTCCTCAAGTCTCAACTCTCAACCCTATCTGTCGAGCGCCATCTTAGCATCTCAGCGCCATCTGGGCTGACGTTTCCTGTCAGCCGATTATGAACAAGCCCATCAGCAGCGTGGTGTGGGCGGGGCTTATTCTCGGCTGACAAAGTTCTGTCAGCCGATTCCGACCAGAGGGCTGACGTCATGTCATGACGCCATACTGCTGACGTTATGGGCAGTTCCGGCGGCCACATGGCCGCGACCTTGGCTGCGGCATTAAAGGGACCCTCCCACCTTAACATTAGTTTTGAGTTGAGATAGCCAAGTTTGCGGCCAGGCTCAGAAACCACCATTTATCCTGGTCGCAACCCCCGCAGCTTTATGGTGTTCAAGAAATTTCTTCCCTTTACTTGCAGGGTGGGACCAGCGTGGTCCCTATCTCTTAACCATTACGGGAGTCTGATGACGTCATCAGGCTTTCGAACGTCCGTTAAATGTTTGACTAAAACGTTTTGTAGCACGCGGTGGTATATGCTGCTTTGCGCGCAACAAATGCCGCACTTTCAAATAAAGTCGCTAGGAACAGCGGAGATCCCAAAAAGTAAACAAAAGTAAAAGTCTAATATCTTGAAAACCGGTGAATATTTTTCGATGAAATTTGGTAGATATTCGTTTTTGCACTTTTTGAACCGAGCGACATCACTTTCATGCCAATTCATTAACTTTTTTGAAGGTGGGAGGGTCCCTTTAAGTGACGTATGAGCCTAATAGTAAGAGTTTACGCAGTCATTATAGTATATTTATTTTTAATTTATATTTTTTTAAATATGATGTATTTAAAAAAGTTGGGTTTAAGGAAAATTTGGACGTAAACTTCGAACATTAAGTTGATGACGTAAAACAATATTGCGGCAATCGTGCGCCAGAACTGCCCCTTACGTCAGCAGTATGATGTCATCACATTACGTCAGCTCGCGCAATTTGATAGTAGCTTGCTGCTATCACCGGTGAAACAGGGCCCAAATTGCGCGAGCTGGGCCCTGTTTCACCGGTGATAGCAGCACGCTGCTATCAAATTGCGCGAGCTGACGTAATGTGATGATGTCATACTGCTGACGTAAGGGGCAATTCTGGCGCATGATTGCCGCAATATTGTTTTACGTCATCAGCTAAATATTCGAAGTTAATGTCCAAATTTTTCCTAAACCCAACTTCTTTTAAATACATCATATTGAAAAAATATATATCAAAAATATATATACTATCATGACTGCGTAAACTCTTACTTTTAGGCTCATACGTCACTTAATGCCGCCGCCAAGGTCGCGGCAATCGTGCGCCGGAACTAACCATTACGACAACAGTATGGCGTCACGACATGACGTCAGCTCGCGAAACGTGATAGCAGCTTGCTGCTATCACCGGTGAAACAGGGCCCTGACGTAATGTGATGACGTCATACTGCTGACGTAAGGGGCAATTCTGGCGCACGATTGCCGCAATATTGTTTTACGTCATCAACTAAATGTTCGAAGTTTACGTCCAAATTTTCCTTAAACCCAACTTCTTTTAGATACATCATATTTCAAAAAATATATAATAAAAATAAATGTACTATAATGACTGCGTAAACTCTTACTATTAGTCTCATACGTCACTTAATGCCGCAGCCAAGGTCGCGGCCATCGTGCGCCGGAACTGCCCATAACGTCAGCAGTATGGCGTCATGACATGACGTCAGCTCGCGAAACGTGATAGCAGCTTGCTGCTATCACCGGTGAAACAGGGCCCAGTGAACTCAAGGCCATCTATAGTGAACTGATTTTTATGAAAAGGCCCTCATTCGATTACTCGACACCTATTCCAGGGCCCTGTTCATGAACCCCGGCGGTCGCTGCGGCCGCTGCGGCCGCTGCGGTCAGCCGGGTTGTTACGTCACGAAAAGGGGCGGGGCTCACGTAGTATTACGAATGTATGACGTCACCTTGCTGCGGCCGCTGCGATCTCTGCGGCCGCAATCCAGCGACCGCCGAGCCGCAAGAAAACTAATTGCACTCAACTTGGCGCACCGAAGTCAAATAGGCGCAAGCCATGTTGTCATGGAGACGATTTTGTAAACAAACTATCTAGCGGTGTGCGTCAGTCGTAAAGAATTATCGGAAACTATTTCGGCAGCAGACGCTGTTCATGGAATGCTGCTGCGGCCGAGTGAGTGATGACGTTTCAAAAATGGGTGGAGCTTAGAGCCTGCGGCCGGCCGCAGCGGCCGCAGGGTTCATGAACAGGGCCCAGGTTGACAGCGATTTCCAGGTCACTAGGTCATGACCTTCAAGGTCAAGGTTAAGGTCAAAGGACGGGGAACGCTCTACAGCCTAAAGTTACCGTCCGATTGGCTTGTAAATGGTCTCAATCGATTCCTTGACCCCGATTCCAGGTTGACAGCAATTTCCAGGTCACTAGGTCATGACCTTCAAGGTCAAGGTCAAAGGTCATGACCTAGTGACCTGGAAATTGCTGTCAACCTGGAATCGGGGTCGGGGAATCGATTGAGACCATTTACAAGCCAATGGGGCGGTAACTTTACGCTGTAGTGTGTTCCCCTTCATTTGACCCTGTATTCGCGAATCTGTTGTTAATGAAAATGACCTTGAAGGTCATGACCTAGTGACGTGAAAATAGCTGTCAACCTGGAATCGGGGTCGGGGAATCGATTGATACCATTTACAAGCCAATCGGACGGTAACTTTACGCTGTAGAGCGTTCCCCGTCCTTTGACCTTGACCTTGACCTTGAAGTTCATGACCTAGTGACCTAGAAATCGCTGTTAACCTGGAATCGGGGTCGGGGAATCGATTGAAACCGTTTACAAGTATATCGGACGGTAACTTTAGGCTGTAGAGCGTTCCCCTTCCTTTGAACTTGCATTCGCGAATCTGCTGTTAATGAAAATGACCTTGAAGGTCATGACCTAGTGACCTAGAAATCGCTGTTAACCTGGAATCGGGGTCGGGGAATCGATTGAGACCATTTACAAGCCAATCCGACGGTAACTTTACGCTGTAGAGCGTTCCCCGCCCTTTGACCTTGACCTTGACCTTGAAGGTCATGACCTAGTGACCTGGAAATCGCTGTCAATCTGGAATCGGGGTCGAAGAATCGATTGAGACCATTTACAAGCCAATCGGACGGTAACTTTAGGCTGTAGAGCGTTCCCCGTCCTTTGACCTTGACCTTGACCTTGAAGGTCATGACCTAGTGACCTGGAAATTGCTGTCAACCTGGAATCGGGGTCGAGGAATCGATTGATACCATGAACAAGCCAATCGGGCGGTAACTTGAGGCTGTAGAGCGTTCCCCTTCATTGACCTTGTATTCGCGAATCTGCTGTTAATGAAAATGACCTTGAAGGTCATGACCTAGTGACCTAGAAATCGTAGTCATCCTGGAATCAGGGTCGGGGAATCGATTGAGACCATTTACAAGCCAATCGGACGGTAACTTTAGGCTGTAGAGCGTTCCCCGTCCTTTGACCTTGACCTTGACCTTGAAGGTCATGACCTAGTGACCTAGAAATCGTTGTCGACCTGGTATCGGGGTCAAGGAATCGATTGTGACCATTTACAAGCCAATCGGATGGTAACTTTAGGCTGTAGAGCGTTCCCCGTCCTTTGACCTTGACCTTGACCTTGAAGGTCATGACCTAGTGACCTGGAAATTGCTGTCAACCTGGAATCGGGTTCGAGGAATCGATTGATACCATTTACAAGCCAATCAGGCGGTAACTTTAGGCTGTAGAGCGTTCCCCTTCATTGACCTTGTATTCGCGAATCTGCAGTTAACCCGCGCCCCGTTGGGCTCTGCCGAGCAACCCGCCCGGTTGGGGGGGGGCATTTTGCCCCCCCCCCCCTAAGATCTCGAGAACCACGCAACATAGCGACAAGTGATAAACGGCGTTGGATAGCCCCAGCGGGGAACTACCTTGTGACCCAATTTTATTGACCTAGGTCAAACCGATGACGTCACAGGTCAGGTCAAAGGTCCAATTTTCACCGTTTACAGGCATTTCAACAAATGCGTTGTAAAATCGAGTAAAATGCATTTCATTGAAAATCATCGATGGGGAAATGTTCTTCGAACGCATATTTTGCTATTTGAGGTCACTGATACCAGGTCAGGTCACAGAGGTCAGGTCACGGGGGGGGGGGCACAATATGAAAGTGTCATGTGATAGCTGCCTAATCTGGGGTTTCACAAATCCAACTTATCTCCACAAAATCGAAGTATTACAAAAACGAGCAGTTCGAATTATAGTAAATGAACATCGTCTTGCACATACTATGCCCATATTTCGTAAGCTCAATGTTCTTAACCCTCGCCGGACCTATTGGTTTTCTACATACGCGCCGGCCGAGGGGGGGGGGGGGCGGGTACGACCCCCCCTCGCCGTTTCGCCCCTGGTGGAGCTAGCGCGTCGCGGAAAAAACGAGCGTGTGCGCCGTTACGAGACGCAGAGATTGGTACCCGATTTTAAGGTCCTAGGTCAACCGGTGACCTCTGAGGTCAGGTCAAGTGCCCCAAGGTACGGTTCAGTTTTTGGTGAATAACTTCGCAAAAAACGGCCGCAGAGCGCCGATTTTGGCAGCATCGTGTTCGTCTCAGTCAGGCGCGTCGAATGATATACTTTTTGTCCGGGTCAGGTCAACTTGGGGTGTTGACCTCAGGTCAAGGTCAGGTCAGCACCCCCAGGTCACGAAGTTGGTCGAAAGAGGTCATGTCGCATATCATTCGATTCGGCAGGTCTTCCTGAGTCCATTGGTGGCTTTCCCGACTCGCTAGCTCAATTTGATCAAGAGTTATTAACGAAAAACTAATATGACCTTGATGACGTCATAAATGACGTCACGCAAGGTCAACATTGCAAAAGTGACGCATCTAACCTTGCAAGGAGTGCATCAAATCACGATTCTGTGTGCTTGAGATAGTTGGAGATCGTTCCCGGCTCCAGAATAGCAGTTTTCATTTTTCCCCATTGACTTATAATGGTGAGGTCACGAAAATGACCTGACCTCATATGACCTTTAGGAAAAATCCGAGATATACAAGTTGTGGGACTCATAATGGATACTAGATCCTGCAAGTTTCATTTCCCTGTGACATCTCCTCTGGCAGTGAGGGCGTTGCGAAGTTGCGACATCTGAAGACCGTGCAGAGGTTCACTTATGACGTCATAGGTCAGTGACCTGACCTGACCCAAAAATGCGGTTGGTGTCAAAAGATGCGGCTTGGATCAAAGGTCAGGTATGCCAAGTTTCAGCTCTCTATCGCTAACGTGTTCGGAGCTATCGCGAAAAAACCCTATGGGGGGGGGGGCGGCACCCGCCCCCCCCCCTCGGCCGGCGAGGGTTAAAGTAAACGCACTAGCTAGACAACAACTTATCATGTTCATGTATCGAAAATTCGCTTCACATTTACCATCGCAACTTAACCAATTGTTTACTACAGTAGATCAGGATAATATAAGAACAAGAAATAGACAACATTTTCACGAACCCTTCTCGGCAAAACGTTATCGTGCACAAATAGCATCATGGATAGGACCGCGTGTCTGGAATAATGTCGTTGCATCCCAATTCTCTATAACAACCATTAATCAGATATCTAAATCTCAGCTAAAAAGATACGTCAAAGCATACTTCATACAAAATATGTAAGCTTTTTCGAGAATTTCCTCTGGAATTCTCGCTATCCTTTCATTGCAACTTAATTTCAAATGTACTTGCCTCAAAACTGCACTAATTGCAAGTAAATCACGTTTCATCGAAATTATTTTCATCATCGTCACCATGAATAATCTCTGGCGCTGGAGCAAGGAGCCTGACCAGCAACAAGCTTCGCTTAGCTGGAAAGGCTTTTCTGCCCTCAGCATTGACCGGCCGAATTTTTGACCAGAGCGATTCCCCAAGTATGTTTGCATGACGTGTGAATGAGCGATTGTTTTTTCTACTCTAGATGAATGCATGCCCTTCTGAGTGAAAGTTGCTTTCGGTATCGTAGTAGAGAACAGTCATCTGTCTGGTTTCAGCAGTGGCTACTTTCGCATTCTGTTCTTGTCTCCGCCTAAACCCGCTACCCCTTCTCTCATTTGCTTTTTTAGTTTTATTTCCTTTCTTAGCAGGGAGTGCCGCCACTTATCAGTTTATTTTATCTGGTGTTAACAAAAAAAAGGTCAGGTCAAATTAGGTCAAATTTCAAAGCTAATATTTTTGCATAAAATGGGTATTGAATCGATGCAGCTCGTCACGGGGAGTTCAATGGTGGTCTTTGTTTTGCGGTACGTGGTCTAGAATCGCTAAAAATTGAGTTCAAAAATTTGACGTCATCATTTTTGAACAGTTTTTTCGCTATAACTTGGCCAAAAAACGAGATATCGATCTGAAATTTGATATGTATATAGAAGAGTGCTGGCACTATCACATATATTCCGTTTTTTTTCGAAATTCGGAAAAGTTTTGGAATTGTTTTAATTTTTCTAAAAAAAAATATTTTTTTGATTTTTTTTTGTCAAAAACCAAAAAGTTTGAAAATCCGAGATGGCAGTTTTGTAGCGCCGCATTTTGTCTACTAGACCATATAAAGAACTTTGAAATTGCTTGATAACTGTAGATTTGGTGAGCGCTTCAAGATTGCATGTTTTTTGCTCATTTTTGCTCGAACATGACCTCAGTTTGACCTCAATAACTCCTGACCTAAGGTGACCTAAGACTTGAAATTTGGTGTGAAGGTGTCAAATTGATGCCCGGGACGGTACTAAAAATTTGGCGGCGCTGCGCGCCGCCGTTTTCTTGCTATTCAGGAAAAACCACAGGGAGGGGCTTAAATGCCCCCCCCAACGGGGCGAGGGTTAATGCAAATGACCTTGAAGGTCATGACCTAGTGACCTAGAATCGCTGTCAACCTGGAATCCGGGTCGTGGAATCGATTGAGACCATTTACAAGCAAATCCGACGGTAACTTTAGGCTCTAGAGCGTTCCCCGCCCTTTGACCTTGACCTTGACCTTGAAGGTCATGACATTGTGACCTGGAAATCGCTGTCAACCTGGAATCGGGGTCGGGGAATCGATTGAGACCATTTACAAGCCAATCGGACGGTAACTTTAGGCTGTAGAGCGTTCCCCGTCCTTTGACCTTGACCTTGACCTTGAAGGTCATGACCTAGTGACCTGGAAATTGCTGTCAATCTGGAATCGGGGTCGAGGAATCGATTGATACCATTTACAAGCCAATCGGGCGATAACTTTAGGCTGTAGAGCGTTCCCCTTCATTGACCTTGTATTCGCGAATCTGCTGTTAATGAAAATGACCTTGAAGGTCATGACCTAGTGACCTAGAAATCGCTGTCAACCTGGAATCGGGGTCGGGTAATCGATTGAAACCATTTACAAGCCAATCCGACGGTAATTTTACGCTGTAGAGCGTTCCCCGCCCTTTGACCTTGACCTTGACCTTGAAGGTCATGACCTAGTGACCTGGAAATCACTGTCAACCTGTAATCGGGGTCGGGAAATCGATTGAGACCATTATCATCCCAATCGGACGGTAACTTTAGGCTGTAGAGCGTTCCCCGTCCTTTGACCTTGACCTTGACCTTGAAGGTCATGACCTAGTGACCTGGAAATGGCTGTCAACCTGGAATCGGGGTCGAGGAATCGATTGATACCATTTACAAGCCAATCGGGCGGTAACTTTAGGCTGTAGAGCGTTCCCCTTCATTGACCTTGTATTCGCGAATCTGCTGTTAATGAAAATGACCTTGAAGGTCATGACCTAGTGACCTAGAAATCTCTGTCTACCTGGAATCGGGATCGGGGAATCGATTGAGACCATTTACAAGCCAATCGGACGGTAACTTTAGGCTGTAGAGCGTTCCCCGTCCTTTGACCTTGACCTTGACCTTGAAGGTCATGATCTAGTGACCTGGAAATCGCTGTCAACCTGGTATAGGTGTCGAGGAATCGAATGAGGGCCTTTTCATCAAAATCGGTTCACTTGTTCTTGAGTTATTGCGTTCCCCGTCCGAATATCGAATTTTTAGTTTGATATTCGCGAATATCAATCTGCTGCTCAATTGATGGACGTACTCATGAGTAAAATTTACGTCCTTTGATGGCGCAAGAAAGAAAATGAAGCATACAAAAAGCTTTCTAGGACTTTTGTTCGATCTGAAAGGTGGGGCCAAAACATAGTATGGCCCCACCTTTCAGCACCAAAGGGGGGCCATGGCCCCCGTGCCCCCCCCCCCTGAGACCGCCTATGACACCTAGTCCATGGCACCGGGCACGCTGAGTTCGAAAATGGCGACATCTATGACCGTGGTAAAAAACATGGTCAAAACACTGCGTACCCTGTAGGCTGTAGGCTGTAGAATGCAGCGTATATTGAGTTGAATGCAGGGTAGGTATTGAGTGAATGCAGGTACTAGGTAGAATGTTTGTTTATGGTCCGATTTGAAAAAAACTCGCCACCAATGTGTTCGTCTCATCGAGAGGAAGTAACACATTCAAAGAATCCAAGGTCAAGGTCATAGGTCAAGGTCAAGGTCACTTTAAACGAGAATATTCGGATTCAAATTCGAGTAATGATTTCGCTCAAAATTGGTATAAAGATAGTCCATGGCACGCTGAGTTCGAAACTGGTGACCTTTTTTCCTAGGTCATACTGTTTGACCTTGAGAGGTCAAAACCCTGCGTACCCTGTAGACATGGGCGTCGCCACCACTACGGGCACTACGGACAGTGTCCGTACAAGTTTTGGAAGGTCCGAAAACTTGTACGGAGTGTCCGAACAAGTTGAAACGACCGAAAAAGAGCTTTGCAAGTAAAATGACATAAATGCAGCAAAAGTGTTATTGATAATGCTAGATTTCCGGAAAAGTGCTCAAAAGGTTCCAATTTTTGACGAGGAAGACAGCGGTCTTAATCACGCTTTTCGATCTACCAGTGAATGACATGTTCTCTTTCAAACTGCATAGTATACACTGAAAACACTTTGGAAGAACGCTAAGAACGTACGGTTCTCCAGGGTATTAGTCGTTGGTCGCTCGGCGAGCGGGAGGGCAACCAGTTCCGCCCCTGTATCGCGTGACCCCTTGCTCCGCCCAGTTACGCACGAGCGTACTCCACGCCGCGTAGTAGCGTGGGGAGGGGAGGGTTAGAATGGTGGCATGTGTAGAGGCTAGAACCGGTTTCCACCGCCATGCCACCGCCCAGCGACATGGAGCGGGGTCAGTGACCAGGGCGCAGGGAAAGGTCAGAGGTCAGCTATAACGTAGAACTTTGTGTCTCCCTCCCCTCCGCGTGTAACGACCGCACGACAGCGGCCGGCCGCCGATCAGGCTTGACATGTCAAGGTCACCCGCAGTCAACGGGCTCAGAGGGTTGGTCGAGTGCGCGTCCGTGGCCGACGACAGTCTCGACCATGTGCTATGGTGCCGATAGACTAGCGTGGGTAATAAGTTTTTGTTCAGTGCATATGACTGCTGGGGTGTGTCATCTTGATATGATGCTTTGTAACATGTATGATACGCTTAAAACCTCGCTGGCAGTGGCCGAGAGGAGAGGGGGAGGGGGGGGGGGCTCCACATGTTTATTTTTGTTGATAGCTGCGAGAGCTGAAATTTGGCAAGCCTGACCTTTGATTCAAGCTGAATTTTTATGACAGCAGCTGTATTTTCACCCTCGCCCATATTGGTGTTTTGTCAGCGTCTATCGTAAAGGGGGGGGGAGGAGGGTCCGTTGGACCCCTTTGCCGTTCAGCCCCTAATCGAGCTAGAGCTTCGCGGAAAAAGAGCGTGTTGCCCGTGACGAGAGGAGGCCGATGATACCCAATTTTAAGGTCCTAGGTCATTGGTTGACAGGTCAATATAACTCAAAAGTCGGGGAATCGGGACCTGTTAGAGCTTCGTAAAGTGAAGCTGTTATAGGGTTTTGCGGGGTGCTGATCACGAAATTCAAGTTAGTTTTGATCACAGATGATATTTTTGTGCATTTAGGCCAGGTCAGGTCAGGTCACATGTTACGAGGGAACCAAAACTACTTAAATGTTCAAACGGTTTCTAAATGCGAAATCAACTCCGAAATCTACCCTAGAAACATGTAGAACTCGAAAGAGTGAACAAAGGTCATCAAAGGTCAGTGACCTGACTGACCTTCAGGTGACCTTGATACCCACTAGAATCCATGGGATCAACCTTTCACATGTTTGATAGCTTAAAGCCACAAAAAGACAATAAAACGCGCTCTACTCGAAATACGCCCAAACGCGATTCCGGCCAAACATGGTCTCGGAAAACAGGTCACAAGTCAAAGGTCTTTTGAGTCAGGGTCATGCAAATTATAGGGTAGGCGATATATTGATTAACTCGAGGGTACTGAAAGTTTCGTCGCAATCAGCCGCTTTTTGCGCGAGTTATTTGCGAAAAACTGAGGGTAGGAGGTCTGTTCGACACCCTCCTACAAGTGCGAAAGTTAAGGTCAGGCCGTTGACCAATGACATCAAAAGTGAACCTCTGTAAGGTCCCAAAATGTCGCGACGTCGCAGCACCTTTCGTGCCAGGGGACTTTTCAACGGGGAATGAAGCTTATATGATCTAGTACTATCTCCCAGAGGCCTCACAACTTGTATGCAGCTATCTCGTATTTTCTTAAGAGTCACCTGAAGTCAGGTCGGTCACGCGGGTCACGCAACACAAAATATGAAAACTGTTATTTTGGCGCCGGGAACCATCTAAAGCTGTCTCAAGCGCAGGAATTCGCGATTTTATACAATATTTGCAAGCCCCAGCATTCACTTTTCCATTCTTAAAGTTAGGCGACTTCATTGATGACGTCACTAAGGTCACAGGAGATTTCACCAAAAAGCCTTCCCGATCAAATTTAGCTAGCGAGTCGGGAAGCCACCAAAGGACCTACCGAATCGAAGAAGCGATATGACCTCCTTGAGCCAGCCTCGTGGCCTGAGTGGCTCTGCCCTGACATGACCTGAGGTAAACACCTTAAATTGACCTCAACAAAAACAAAGCGTATAGACGCGCTTGAGCATGCAAAACTCGATGGTGCAATTATCTTGGCTCTGTAACCACTTATGATGAAGTTGTTTACCAAAAACCGATCCCGCGACTTGGAGCACTTATACTGACCTCAGAGTTTATCGGTGGACTTGAGATATTCAACTCGGGTACCAGTTGCTGCATCTCATACGACGCATGCGCTCAGTTTTATCCGCAAGGCGCTAGCTCAATTAGGGGCAAAAAGACGGAGAGCGGTCGTAATCGCCCCCTTTCCCCCTCGGCCGGGGTAGGGTGAATAGGTCAAAAACGCCCCCCTTAAGCGCGAAACCTTCTGACACTCAACCCAACACAGATTACTTAAACCTTTGGGCACCATCATGTAGCTCATTCTTTTTACTACGTTTTGAGACCAAGAAAAGACACCTGCGTGAGGTATTTAACCCCCCAAAAAGGTTTTCGCATACCCTTGCAAAGGGCGTTTTGCCCCATACCCTGGGTAATACGCCCACACCCATGTGCAAAGCGCCCCCACCCCATCTATCAACAGAAAATGATGAACATGGCAGAACTTGACGTCATTCGGACGTCATTTGTGGTCAACCTATCATAGCCTTTGGAATAAATTTTTGTTGCAATGTGTAAAATGGATGCCCGGAGGAGTCCTGAAAGTTTGGTGACGATATCTGCAGTCGTTTAGGATATATCAGCAAAAAAGGACAGGGAGAGGCCTTTTCGGCCCCGACCTACAGGGCGCTACCCTGCACTCTCACCACCGTGCAAAACGCCCCCCTTTCAGAAAACTGGGGGCGTCTTGCCCCATGCATCGAGTAGGCGTCTTGCCCCATCCACTCCATTTCCGGTCAACAAAATATTGCCAAAAAACGCGCCACTAACGCCGCAGCATAATATATTCAACAGAATGACAATAAAACGCAGTTTTGAGTGATGTGCACAATAGCAAGTTTTGTGATATAAAGAGGGCATCAAAATATTAGGAATCTTCTGTAAAAACAACAAAAACAACACCCAAAACCAACATCAGCACCTACCCACGCTGCTCCTCAAGACTCAGAACCGGAAATAGAGACTTACGTAAACAAGCAGCTGACTGTTCTGAAAGACAGGATAAAACACCTATCCGTCGATAAGAAATACGATTTTTTTAGGGGAGGCGTTTAACCCAGGGGTGCGTTTTCCCCATAGTTACCCTATATGCAGAAAACCCAAAATTCCGTTGAGGGTTAAGCACTGAAGTGATATATTATGATGCGAGAAGGTATAGGTCAAAACAAGTATGCACACGAGCGGATGTGAATAAAACTGTGTTTGAGGTATGCCTTTTTATTATACATTCGATTTGCTTTAGTTATTGGTAAGAACAGATACAACCAAGAAGAGCGCCCCTGAAGAAAAAATGGCGCACCGGACGGGTGCGCTTTTAAGGTCTAAGGTCAGTCGGGGACCTCTAAGTTCGGATCAAGCGCTGCATGTTAGGGTTAAAAAAATGGGGGCAAAAAGCATCCCGATTTTGGCAGCATCGTCATGCTTTGTCACGACACTCATCCACTCCCTCGGCCGAGATATTAGCTCCTTTTTGTATGAGTTCTGGCATAATCCCGCACATTATGCTGCATGTTGTTTGCCATGAAAAAAGCATGTTCAGCTACGTTCTACGCAGTACGCACTAACCTAACCACCATCCCATCATCCACCACTAGCCACCATCCCGTTCTGTGATCCCTTCCACCCCACACGAATCAGCCGAGATACTAGTCAGTCGGGCTAGCGCCATCCTCCCCTCGCTTCCTGACTGCACAGCGCTAAAACCCAGAGCCGAGACTTCCCGAGCGCGACCTCTGACCCCACGCGGTCCGAAGGGTCGGCCGATGCCTAAGGGCGCGCCGCGCGCCGGACACCCGGATAGCCTCTGCCGAGTCTCCCTTCCATACACCGTTTACTACGCGCTCGATTCATTCATGATTTTGTGTTTCCGCGTCCCTCTCGCTAGGTGGCACCATGGATGTCATAGGCGATCCCAGGAAGATTGCGGCCAGAATACCCCAAACGGCAGAAAATGAGGTTTTTGGTGAATATCTCGGAAAGTATTTGGCATACAACGATGCAATTTCACAGTCTCGTGGTAAATGTGCATACACATAATTCGGGTTGATACTTATGCATTTGAACATTATATAGGACCAGATATTTCCGAAAAAGCAAAACCAACAAGACTTTTACTGGAGAACCGTACATGGGTATTTAGACCCCTGTGGGGTAAAATGTTATGCCACCGTTTTTCAGAACTCCCATGGTTCTTCACGTAGACGGCTTTGCATTCTCATCAAAAGAATCCACACGATTCTTCCCATGGTGTGTCAAAGGTGGAAATAGCCGGTGCGCCGTCTGGCAACCCGGCAGCCCGCCGCCATAGGGAAATTCATGCTTTTTGTCGCTTTTTCGCTCCCTATGAGTCACTTGATCTAATTAGAGCTTAACTAGGAACGAGGCGGGTCAGTTGGACGTATTCGGGAGCCGAATACGGTGTTTTGGAGCCAATACCTGGGAAACCCTACCCGCCTAATGTGAGTTTTTAAGAGTCTGCATGCCCAAATTAACGTTGAGCGCGGCCGTTTTCGGTCGGTTTTCCCCGACCTTGTGGCGAAATCGCCTTATTTATTCAACCAGGGTGGGCTAATTCGCTTAACTAGGAATGAGGCGTTGAAGAGAATTATTCAAGAAATAGAGCTGTGCAAAAATATTTTTTGTATTGTTAACCCGCGCCCAGATGGGGTCTGCCGAGCAACGCGGTCTGATGGGGGGGGGGGGCATTTTGCCCCCCCCCTCAGATCTCGAGAACCACGCAACATAGCGACAAGCGGTAAACGGTGTTGGATAGCCCCAGCGGGGAACTACCTTGTGACCCAATTTCATTGACCTCGGTCAAACCGATGACGTCACAGGTCAGGTCAAAGGTCGACTTTTCACCGTTTACAGGCATTTCAAGAAATGCGTTGTAAAATCGAGTAAAATGCATTTCATTGAAAATCATCGATGGAGAAATGTTCTTCAAACACATATTTTGCTATTTGAGGTCACTGATACCAGGTCAGGTCACAGAGGTCAGGTCACTGGGGGGGTCACAATATGAAAGTGTCGTGTGATACATGTTTTATGGTCCATTTTACATGACAAATGCGATTATGTGGGTCAGACAGACTTAAGGGCCAGCTTAGGTCACGTTTTGGTCAAGGTCAGGTCAAGGTCAGGTCAAGGTCAGGTCAAATTAGGTCAAATTTCAAAGTTGATATTTTTGCATAAAATGGGTATCGATTCGATGCAGCTTGTCACGGGGAGTCTAATTGTGGTCTTCGTTTTGCTCTACGAGTTCTAGAATTGCCAAAAATTGAGTTTGAAAATTTGACGTCATCATTTTTGAACACATTTTTCGCTATAACTTGGCCAAAAAACGAGGTATCGATCTGAAATTTGGTATGTAGATAGAAGACGGTAGGCACTATCACATATATTCCGTTTTTTTCGAAACTCAAAAAACTTTTTGGATTTTTTGGCGAATATATCCAAAAAATGCTTTTTTGATTTTTGGGGTCAAAACTCAAAAATTTTAAAAATTCGAGATAGCAGTTTTGTAGCCCTGTCAATTCTACACCTTTTATGTTTGGATCATTTTTCTTTATCTTCAAAGCTGTAGTCCTGACAGGTCTTCTCGCGAAGGTCTTTTTTCGGTCGAAAATGACAGAACATGACGTCACTCTGACGTCATTTGTGGCCAACCTATCATAGCTCTGGAAAAAATTTTGGTCACAATGTGTAAAATTGATGCCCGGAGGGGTCCTGAAAGTTTGGTGGCGATATCGCCAGCCGTTTAGGAGATATCGACCAAAAAGGACAGGGGGCCGTTTCGGCCCCCCCCCCTACGGGGCGCGGGTTTTAAGGTGCTCACCTCGGTTCAAGGTCAGGTCAGAGCCCCTCAGGTCACGGAGTTGGTTGAAGAAGGTCATATCACATATCATTCGATTCGGCAGATCTTCTCGAGTCCATTTGTGGCTTTCCCGACTCTCTAGCGTAATTTGATCAGGAGTTATTGACGAAAAACCCCTATGACTATAGTGACGTCATAAATGACGCAAGGTCAACAATGCAAAAGTAAAGCATTGAGCCTTGCAAGGAGTGTATAAAAACACGATTCCATGCGCTTCAGATAGTTTTAGATTATTCCCGGCGCCAAAATAACAGTTTCCATATCTCCCCATTGACTTATAATGGTGATTGGTGAAGTCACGTAAACGACCTGACCTCATGTGACCTAAGAAAAAAATCCGAGATATACAGGTTGTAAGACCTCTGGAGAATACTACGTCCTGTAAGGTGCATCTTCCTGTGAAAGTTCCTCTGGCACTGAGAGCGGTGCGAATTTGCGACCTCTGGGACCGTGCAGAGGTTCACTTATGACGTCATAGGTCAGTGACCTGACCTGACCTGAAAATGCAGTTGGTGTCACAAGATCTGGCTTGAAGCAAAGACTAGGTATGCCAAGTTTCAGCTCTCTATCGCCGGCGTGTCCCGAGTATCCGGCCCCGGGGCGGTCATCCCTCCCCCCCCGTCGGTAGTAAGTTGGCGCAGACCCCCGTCGGTGTGTTAACAGCTGTGCATAAACGGCGGTGCTCCGCGCCGCCGCTTTTGAGATATCTGCGAAAAACCGCAGGGGGGAGGGGATTCAAACACCCCCCCCCCCCGAAGTCAATTTCGGTGCCCCTAGGGTATCTAAGCCATATATCAAGAAATGCGTAAACCAAAAATGAGCCTGATCGGACTTGTTAGCCGGCAGCCAGAGCCCAAACTGTGAACAAGCCAAAATGTTGATAATTTTTACTTTGGCCTGACCTGTGTCGTCATCGGTGACCCTGAGGTCAATAAGATTAAGTTTCGTTTAACAGTTTTTCCATGGCTATCCGACGCCGTTTGAATTTTAATGATTGGTCCATCAGTTTCGGAAAAAGTTGGGGGGGGGGGGGGGTCTGTAGAGCTTCCCCCCCAGTCACTTGCGTTATGGAAAATACCCTAGTCATGCGCGGGTTAAAAAATACATTTTGTATATTTTCCAAATCAACACTTGAACAGTGAGCACCGTAAACCAGCCATTAACCCTCGCCCTGGCAGGGGGGGGGGGGTCGATGCGACCCCCCCCCCCCTAAGGTTTTTCGAAGATAGCGTAAAAACGGCGGCGCGCAGCGCCGCCAAATTTGGCACAGCCTATGGGGCAACCTTTTTACATATGACCTGAAAATTTCAGGTCCGGGTGACCTTGGGTCAGGTCACCAGGTCAGAAAAACCGGTACAAGGTCATGGTCAAATTTCAATTTTCTTTTTGCACCTGTCCAACTCACAGTTTTGGACTGATTTCCTTCAAACTTTCAGGATGTGCTAAGTTCACCGAGTTGTATAACATATAGTTCGGGTTTTTTGAGGTCACTGACCTGAGGTCAGTTAGAGGTCATTACGTCGTAATGTTAAGCCTATGGGAAAATACTAAATTCGGAAAATAATGGCGATATCCGCTTCTTTCTATCACTTTTGTCCTTTGAAACCACAGTACCTAGCAGCAGGTCACTTGGTGCTTCTTTGCTCGGAGTACTTATCCATGGGTCAGGTCAAATGAGGTCAACTGAGGTCAAATGACGTTTTTGCCAATAACTTGGCACATAATGACGCTAGAGCTTAAAAAATGGTATCATTGTGTTCCTGGTGATCAGCCGAATCGAATGATATGCGATATGATGCAATTTGGTTAACTAGAACTTAATTTATTAAGTTAAGTTTACTTAAAATTTAAGAAAAACTTTAAGTACACTTAAGCAAGCTAAAAAGTATATCATTCGACGCGCCTTGACGTGCTGAGTTCACTGGTGCTTTTCTTTTTGCTCTATCTTAATTAGATCAAAAGTTATAAGCGAAAAACTTTTGACCTGTTTTTAGCGAAATTTTTACATTTATACCCCCCAAACCCCCCCTAAATATTGACCTAGAGCAACCAAATTTGCACAGGGGCGAGAACTCATGGGGGCCCACCTACCTACCAAATTTGGTGTTTCTAGGTGCCATAGGAGCCAATCGCGAGGGGGGGGGGGTCGCATCGACCCCCCCCCCCCCTGCCAGGCCGTGTTATGAAAAATGCCCTGCCAGGGCGAGGGTTAAACACCTTTTGATTTTTAATTCCGGGTCTTAGAACGCCTTTTCCGAACCAACAAGAATATAAAATTTAACAGTTAAATAATGTTTACGCTAAGGTCCTAGTTATAATACTGACGTCTCACAGCACACAAAAATATGCTATATTTCTCAACAAGAATAAAATATATACCTAAGTTATCCCCACACACAAACCAGTTCCATTCAGGGGCACACAAAAAGGTCCGCGTTAGGTAGGTATAGGTACGTCATGACATCAAAAGGCTGATTAGAGAAACTTTCACCATTCTCTCAGTCGATAGCTGACTTTTGACAAAAAGATAGCTCACATGCTTTGACTTTTTTTAGACAGAGGACTTTTTGGATGGGGTCTAGGTCGTCCTTTTCAAATTCTCAGCTCACTGCAGAACATTAAAAATCAGAGACCTCTTGACAGAACCGTAACCGATCCTCTTCAGCACGGGTATCAACTCCTTCAGATCTCCAGAGCGCAGAGAAACTTGGACTCGTAGCTACAGTCATAGTCGCCCCACTCGCCAGTCGAAAACAGTTCATCCTTCTCCAGACCATTGACCATGACACAGTCGTTCCCAGGTCCGATGTCGTCGCCGTCTGGCTCGGAGTAGGAGAGTTTCAGCCAGTTGGTCGGCTCCGCCTCGTCACCGTTATCCCACAGCAGTTTTCCGTCCACAGTCGGTGTCGAGTGAAGACCGATCCAGAAGAAATAGGCATCTTTCAGAGGCACGTTGGCAGCCAGCTCCTCGTAGTTGGTGACCTTAGTCAGAGAGGCGGTGGCGACAAGGGAGGAGCAGAAATCATTTGCCTCGGTAAAGGTCATCCTCTGATCCTGAAGCATGTAGCAGGCGTTGTCGTAGAGAAACCAGTCGTGGGGGCACCCGGCACTCGAGTCGTCCTGGGAAGAAAAATTATATACATATAGTTGATTGAATGCGTGAGGTAGATAACGACTTCAGAAATAAATAAATACGCAGAAACATATCATGCATACTCACTTTTCACAAACTGAATTTTGCGCTTAATATGGCCGTTCTCACGACGGCGATTTGGTACAAATTTGGTGCACATTTGGTGCACATTTGGTTAAATTAGGTTCATAGTTATAATAGGTTTCCAGCTTAGAAAGCATTCGTTGATTATTTGAATGATATTTAGTTATCAAACATCAATTTTCATCAAACTAGCTTAATGAACTGAAAAAATGCGTCAAAAACAAAATTTCCAATTAAACTAGCGTAGTTACCAATAATGTCAAGCTGCCACTCCGCACAATAATTTGATTGCCCTGCTGGGGGGGGGGGTGGGGGTGTTTGAACACCCCCCTTGTGGTTTTTCGCAAATATCTGAAAAACGGCGGCGCGGAGCGCCGCCGTTTTTGGTACACCTTATCATACATCAATTCTACACATGTTGTGAAAATTTCAGACCAAGGTCATTCAAGGTCAGGTCACCAGGTCACTTGAAGTGACCTCACCTCATAAAAAGTTTCAATGTCTGTCATAGCTACACCGAGTGACCGATCGCTTTGAAACTTTCAGCGATTGCTAAGAGCATTAGCATGTACAAAATGTATATCTCAGAATTTTGATATCGATGACCTAAGGTCAGGTCAATTTTGCGACCTCCCCATTATAAGTCAATGGGAGAAAATTGAAATGCGCCTCTTTTAGACGAAAGACATTATAAACACTCCCAAATACCGAATTACAAGTGGTTTAGACACACAGAACATGAAAATGGTGTCCGTGACCCTTGTTTATGCCCTGAGGTCATCTTAGGTCACGAATGGTATCTAACAGTTTTTCGCAAATAACTTTTGATAGAGGCATGCTAGAGCGATGAAAACACCTTAGATGTGTTCAGCTCGACGATACGGATCGACTGATATGCAACATGACCCTTTCAGGTCAGGTCATGACCTTGACCTGAGGTCAAATTTTCAAGTTGACCTTTCAAGGTCAGGTTATAGTTCATTCGATGCGTCTTGACGAGAGGAACACGATGCCGGTAAAAGTAAGCTCGTACAAGGCTTGGGTCAAAAGTTATTGCAGAAAAACTATTTCCGAAAAAAATCGGCTATTTTTGCAGTTTTTGCCCCCTGCAGGCAAAACCGTTGACGTTAGGTCAAATCTGAGCGAATTACTCAGAAAGGGCGTTAATAGGGCTATCGAATGCGCTTTTCCGCGGCGCTGTAGCTCTATTGGTCCCGAGGTCACTGAAAAAAGTTTTTACCATCAATTTACTAAGTTACTAGCTTTGGTAAATTTTACCATCAGCCTACCATCATATTACTACCAGCCTACTATGGTGCTGAATACTATCCTGCCTTGACATGTTGATATTACCATGGTTACGTTTATCAGGGGTGGTTTTGTACCCCAGTTTACAAGGTGGTAACCACCTGAGGCTAGTAGATACCCTCGTAAGCTAATATTCCCTACCATAGTAAAATCAACCTTTCCACGGGCGGATCCAGCAGGTGAATTCGGCGATCAAGTCTCCTCCAATTCCATAGAGGTGTTTGCCAATTTTTGATATGTTGGAAGGAGCGTCATCCAAGGACTAGCTGAGACCCTGAGCAATTAATAGTTTTATGGACGAAAGGCCAGAAATTTCTTGCAACAGTTCCCTGGGTGTGCTTCTGCTGCTATGGTAAGGTATACCATGGCAACACCATGACAACACTACACCCTTACTAACAATCCACGTGCGTCTGACTCTGCTGCAGCGGCGCCGCCATGTCAGTTCCGGCCGCGCGCCGGCGTTGTGAAGGTGCTCCGTGGTTTTAAATATTTGAACGGTGATTGTGTGGGTGGTTAGCGTAGCTGACGGTGGAGGATACTCGGAAATAACAAGTAAGTCGTTGTATCTTCAGCATAATAATACTTATCTCACGAGTGCCATTTCCAGCAAAGATCGCAGCCTTTGTTTCGGTTCATGTTGTTGAATTTCCTTGAGACCCTGTTGGACCGGGTAGGGGGAGGGTGGTGGGGTGGGTATCATTGCGGGCATTTCCCAGCGTCGGAAATCAACGTGTTTTTTTATTTGTTAACCCACGCCTCACTGGGGTATGTGCTCTAACGCGCCCCACAGCACGTTACAGCACGTTACAGTGGGGGGGGGGGGGGGGGGGCTCCTAACTCCGAAACTACTGGGCCGATTGTCAAAATTCAAACGGCCCCTGGTAGCCCTGGAAATATTGTTGAGCGAAGCCTAATGTCATTGACCTCGAGGTCATCGATGACGTCACAGGTCAGGTCAAAGTAAAAATATCAGCGTCTTGGCACTCTGGGCGCCGGCCAACAAATCAGATCAGGCTCATTTTTTGTTTGCACACTCGTGAATATATGCGTAACATAACCTGAGGGTACCGAACTTGTACTTCGAATTTTTCAGGTCAAGGCCATCTCATCCCAGGTCACGAAAGCTTTACCTATATCGTGCATCGGTGACGTGAGACATGTTTTATGGTTCATGTAGGCCATATATATCGAAATCAGTGTTGTATGTGTCAGTTTAGGCCATTTTAGCTGAATATAGCTGAGGTCAGGTCAGGTCACTTTAGGTCAAAAATGGTCAAATTTTGAAGTTGACATTTTTTAAACAAAAAAGGTGTTTGTCAGATGAAGTTCACATATATTCAACGCATATGTGTTCAAACACATATAGACCCCGTTTCCATGGGCATCACTGATCCGGATCAGCAAACTTAAATCGTATTATATTTCTCGAACTCTTCGTTACATGATATAATTCCAAGTGGATTAGGCTTATATAATCAGTTAATCCCTTATTTTCATTTTCATATTGTCTAACTATACTGATTAGCTAATCCATTTTTACTGATCCGGATCAGTGATGCCCATGGAAACGTGGTATTCTGTTTTTTCATTCAGAAACGTATATGTAAAAAAATAAAAAATACAATTTCTGAGTTTTTATATTATAATTTCAAATATTCAACATTTCGAAAGTCCGAAATCAGTTTGGTAGCCCTGTAGAGTCCACCCATGCAAAAAAAGGATCTAGCTTAACCCTCAAGGCGGTGGGGGGGGGGGGGGCATTTTTTGCATCCATCTTTAGTTTTTTTTTTCGATATATCTCCAGAACCGCTGCGCCGATCTTCACCAAACTTTCAGTACCCTTTTGCACATTGTGACCAAATTTTTTTTCCAAAGGCTATGATAAGTTGGCCGCTAGTCGGAGTGACGTCATTTCTGCCATTGTCGACCAAAAAAAAGCTTCGCGGGAAGAGCTGTCAGGGTCTATAAATT